>NW_027095699.1:482308-761851 GCF_036850995.1 Saccopteryx leptura
GCAACTCCTAGACATCATTTCACCTGTAAACATCTGCTTGTATGTCTACAATATTGCAGCATAATGTATGCAGTACAATGTAAAAAAGATAATAAACATGGCTCTTCCTAAAAATAGAAGCCAAAATGTCATTATCACATCTAAAAGTTAGTAGTTTCTTGTCATCACATATCTAGTCACTATTCAGATTTCAGCTTGTCTCACAAATGTCACTTTTTAAGGCTCTTTTAATCTATACATTTTCCCTCCTCTTTCTCTTTCCCATGGCAATTTGTTTGTTAAAGAAGCTGGGTTATTTGTCCCACAGTCTAGAACAGCGGGCAGCAAACTTTCTGTTAATGGGCCAGAAAATATGTATTTTAAGTTTTGTGGACCAACAATGTGGGTTTCTTTTAGGCTTTCTGGATAACTTTGTGGTTTCTGTTTAATTTTATTATTACTTATATTATAAAAGTGTAAGAAGCATTCTTAGCTCACCAGGCCTAGTCTTCCGACCCCTGGTCCAGAGCTGTGTGTCCACTAAGATCATCACTAGCCACAATGGATATTTAAGTTAAAATTAATTAAAATTTGATGCAATTTAAAAGTTCCCATTCCCAGGTGCACTGGTCACATGTCTAGTGCTCAGAAGCCACCAGTGCTGTGGTGACAGTATTGGCACAGGCTATGAAACGTTTTCGTCACCACAGACAGCTGTTGGACAGCATGCTGGGTCTCCCCCAGTACAGATATTGCCAGTTGTATCTCCACAGTGTAGTTCACCTTGGTCCTCTGCTCTGCGTTTCCTGTCAACTGGAATCCTCTAAGTTGTGTCTAGAGCTTGGTCAGATTCAGGTTGAGTTTTTCACCTCCTGGTGGTAGGGTAAATTTCTTTTTAGGCTGCTAGGTATTTTAAAATATTTATCATGTATTGTATATATAATATATTTATATAATGTCTATATTTTATATATAGATCTATTTTTTACTCAGACTATTTTTAAGAAAAATATGAGGAACAAGTAAGCTTTGCTTTGTAACAGTATTTAATGTATTAAATACTTTTACTTATTATAAGAATAATATTAGGAACAGTAATTTTTAGTATAAAATCCCACATAGTGGAGGTGTTTTGAATGCCTGCTAGCCAGAAAGTCCCTGTCAGGTGATTCATCTGTCTTTATAAACCCACATAGCAAAGACTATTAACCCAAGTGAACAGGCCAGTCTGTTTTTAATGGGGTCATGATAGTAGAAGGTAGCAGGGTAGAATTAAGCACATAGTCTACTTATTTCAGGTAATGGGATGAGAGTATAAGGTTGCTTTTTTGAAGATTCTAGGCATTCCTTTTAGATTGGATGATTTTTAAAAGTAAAATAAAAAGTATTTTAATTCTCTCTTCTAAAATGAACCAAAGAAGCTTACACACCACCTCAACTTTCTTCTCTTAACACTTTTACATTCATTCTGAGACTAACTGGCATCTGTAGACTTAGAGAAACTTTGGTGTCTCCCTGTATTACGTACACTTTACCTACACTCAGACTTTTACTCTTTGTGTTGGACCTGAATCCATGAATTTTACTCATTTATTTATTTATTTATTTGTTTATTTATTTATTCTTTACAGAGACAGAGAGTCAGAGAGAGGGACAGACAGACAGGAATGGAGAGAGATGAGAAGCATCAGTCATTAGTTTTTCATTGCAGCACCTTAGTTGTTCATTGATTGCTTTCTCATATGTGCCTTGACTGTGGGCCTTCAGCAGACCAAGTAACCCCTTGCTCGAGCCAGCGACCTTGGGTCCAAGCTGGTGAGCTTTGCTCAAAGCAGATGAGCCCGAGCTCAAGCTGGCGACCTCTGTGGTCTCAGACTTGGGTCTTCTACATCCCAGTCCAATGCTCTATCCACTGTGCCACTGCCTGGTCAAGCAAATCCATGAATTTTAAAAGAAAGTAAAAAATGCTAACTGCTTAGATATATTATGCTAGCTGATAATAGCTGTTTTTACTTTAATAAATGCTGTTGTTTCATCTTTGGAAGTGTTAGACATAAAACCAACTGGTTTTAGATGCTTGGTTATGATTGAATTCCACATGGAATAAGCAGATTGTATATATAAATAAAATACCTAGTAACAAATGTTAGGATGAACTATTCTAAAATGCTATATTTCTCCCTTAAAATTATAATTGAATATCATCACTTTCAAGCAATAAACTAAGAAAAATGGGTAACACTAGCTTCAGCCATTTTTGAAATCATAAGTACCAAAGTTTATTCTCTCTACTGCTTTAAGCTGTAATACCTTATCTTCATAAAGGGCAAACCATTAAAGTGCTTTCATATATATGATTATTTCATTTTACAGTGACTATTTTACAACTTAGTAAACTACTTCTAATTATGTAAATAAAATAAATGTAGACTTTATTTTAATTTTTAAATGAAGAGAATAATGTTGATTTTGAGACTGTACTTAGCATGTTAAAGCATCAACACATACTATTCTTATGATTTGACACCCTGAATAAGTTAAACCTTACACATCCTCTAAACTAACTTGATAGTCAGTCGTGTTATTTTTGAAAATATTTCCCCTTCCTCCCCCAAAAATGAGTTTTTAGAAAAACTCATTGTAGCCTGACCAGGCAGTGGTGCAGTGTATAGAGCATAGGCCTGGGATGCTGAGGACCCAGTTTTGAAACCCCAAGGTCGCCAGCTTGAGTGTTGGATCACTGGCTTGAGTGTGGGATCATAAACCTGACCCCATGGCCTCTGGCTTGAGCAAGGGGTCTCTGACATGGTTGTAACCCCCAGGTCAAGGCACACATGAGAAAGCAATCAATGAACAACTAAGGTGCCACAACAAAGAATTGGTGCTTCTCATCTCCCTGTCTGTCTCTCTCACTTAAAAATAAAAAACTCATTGTATATAATATTTCCTTTGATAGTCATTAAGAAAAGATTTTTGTACAATTAAGTAACTATAAGATAATATCTAGATCACTGGCTATTAGGTTAAAATTACTGGTCTAGATGTTGTATCAGTTTGTTTATAGGACTCGAATCTTAAAATTATTTAGTGAAATATTTCAGTTCCCCCAGAATCTTGTCAAGTTATTCTATGTCCATTACTTGTTTTGTGGTGACATTAATATCAGCTGCATTTTTATGTCAGGGAACATAAAACCTAAAATTTTTTAAATTTACTTTAAAAAACTTTGCTTTCAAGCTCTAAGCATTTTGAGGTATATATTTAGTTTGGACCGCAGTGGAAAATGTCAGCTTTGTAATGAGAAAAAGATAAATTCTAGAAACTGGAAATTCTTGTTTTAACTATTTCATTATCCCCTTAAATATTACCATATTTTCCCATGTATATGATGCACCATTTTTTTGAAAAATTTGGGGTATGAAAACTGGGTGTGCCTTATATAGTGGTTGTAGTTTCATTACTTCCATTTCCTGCTTATTCACATTTGTTATCATTTTCTGAAATTTTGGGCCCCAAAATTAAGGTGTGTCTTATACATGGAGGCATCTTATATATGGGGAAATACAATACTTTACAACCTTATCAGTTTTTTTTTTCTTTTGGGGTGAAATTTTGAAAAACACAATTCATTCCTCTATACTATTTAACAAAAAAGCCATTGTCATTTTTTTCTTTTTTTTAATTTTAATAATTAATGTTAGAGAGAGGAAGGGGGAGACAGACAGACAGACAGTCAGAAACATCAATCTGTTTCTGTATGTGCCCTGAACAAGACCAAACCTATGACATTAGTGTATGGGTGTGATGCTCTAACCTACTGAACTCTCTGGTGAGAGCAAGTCATTGTCTTTTGGGAGGGAAAAAGTACTAGAGAAAACCTGACATAATTAAAAAATAAACTAATAATCTAGTCTGCTGTGGTGTCAACACCAGAAGTCTTTTCTTTGCTCTTAACAGTCAGTGGCATAATCACTATCTCTAATTGTTTAGCACAAAGTGGCCCCTTTCCTAACATGCACTTTTCCTTGTGCCATGGCCGCACTCCAGACTGAGAGAACTCCTAAGCTCTGGGCATCCAGAATTTACCTGAGCCTGGGTCACCACTTACAAGGTGGGCTCCTTTGGTCACAGAACACCTCCCAGGGTCTTTGTTTCCTCACTTTTATTTTTTTTATTTTTTCTTTTTTTTTATTTTTTTTGTATTTTTCTGAAGCTGGAAATGGGGAGAGACAGTCAGACAGACTCCCGCATGCGCCCCACCAGGATCCACCCAGCACACCCACCAGGGGCGATACTCTGCCCACCAGGGGGCGATGCTCTGCCCCTCTGGGGTGTTGCTCTGCAGAGACCAGAGCCACTCTAGTGCTTGGGGCAGAGGCCAAGGAGCCATCCCCAGCGCCCAGGCTATCTTTGCTCCAATGAGCCTTGGCTGCGGGAGGGGAAGAGAGAGACAGAGAGGAAGGAGGGGGGTGGAGAAGCAAATGGGCGCTTCTCCTATGTGCCCTGGCTGGGAATCGAACCCGGGTCCCCCGCACGCTAGGCCAACACTCTACCGCTGAGCCAACCAGCCAGGGCCTGTTTCCTCACTTTTAAATTTTCTGTTTTATAGCTGAGAACACGCATTGCTGAAGGACCAAGACTTAGGCCTCAGCTCTGCCTTCCAAGAAGCTGAGATACGGGACCTCCCCAAGATCAAGCAAAACTGGGACCAAAGGCATTGCACTGCCAAATCCAGTGCTTGTCACAACTTATAATTATTTTATTTATGTATATTTTTCTTTTCCTCTGTCTACCCCATGACAGTGTAGTTTTTATAAAGACAGAAAGTGAGTCTGTCTCATTCACTATAGGCAACCAGTGTCGAGCTCAGTGCACATAACGGAAGTACAATAAGTGTTTATTAGATGAGTGAATAAATACTCATTTGCATACATACACTGATATACACAAATAACAGACACATGTGGACACAGAGATATATGCTCATGTGCAATGACCATCTATGCACACAGATGTATACACACCCAATCTACCTGGGTACATATAGAGAAATATAATAGGTACACAGAGAACTTGGGAAGAAAATGCCACAATATTAACAGTAAATATCTCTGTAAGGTATTCCCCCCCTCCAGAAGGAAGGAAGGGCCGGATCCACAAAGTGTGGAATAACAAAAGGCTTTATTGAGTACAGAGCATGCATCATGCCCAACAAGGTTCCCTGGCCCAGAGGAAAGATGGAGGCCAGAGAAGTCGCAAGGGGTGAACCCCTGTGAGAGATATTTAAACGGTCCCTAGGGTGGTTGAGCTAATATGACAAGGTGAACTCTCACTAGCTGGCAGATGGTCACATTTTTCCAAAGGACTCCTGGGAAGTTTCTTTTGGTGCGCTTGGTTGTGGGCAGTCCCAGCCAAAGTTCACGGGTCTGGGTTCCCCACATGACCTTCCCCCACTATCCACTGACCTTACAATCTCTGTATGGGAAATTTGTTGTTTTGTTTTTCTTATAATTTTTTTCTAGCATTTCTGCAATAAGAATACATTTTTTATAATAAAAAGCCTGTTAAAATTCAATATACTTATTGTTAAGCCAAATTTGGAGGGACCTGAAAACATGAAAGACAGGAACAAGGTCCATCATTTACATATCAAAGCTTTATTGTCTAGCTTGGCCAAGCGGCAGCAACTCCAACAGAAATCTGACGGAGAGCACGCTGGCCCTTTGTTCTACTTAGTTTTTATAGTTTTGTAAGTGGGAAGTACAGAAGCAAAAATTGCAATTAGGAGCCCCTTACCACTATTGGTTATAATCATATGTCCTTTAACATGATAGGACCACGTTCAATTTGCAAGCCATACATCATTTTGGAGAAAACAAAATTTACAAGCCAACACAATGGTAGAAAGATGTCTCTTTACATATTAGAGGCATTCCTATATTATTTAGTGTTTATCCGCCATCTCTGTCCAGAGTCACATGTGTTAACCACACGCATTTACATAGGAGAGGTAGTTTCGGTGAGGACAAATGCCCGCAAATGGCTCATTGCTATGAGAAAAGGTTTATTTTGGTTTTTCTCTCCCTGTACCTGGCTAGCCATTCACCCTTTTCCCCACAGGTGTGGTGGAATGTCTGGGAATCCATGTTTTCCTCCCCTTTGCATTTACAATACAATACCAAGGGCTATCCTGACTATGCCAATCACACAGTACAGAGACTATTCTCACAATTTCTCTGCACACCTTAACCCAAATTAATAAAATGTTCTCCAAGCCTCTTATAATATTAATATTAATTCTGTAGCCTTTGGTACTTTAAAACACCTGCAGGTGAAATGGCTCAGTGGCTCCTCATTATCAAATCAAAGCACATCATGTTTTATAATAAATTAAGAAGATTTAAATTAAAAAAGTTAAAAAGACAGAAGTAAAAATAGTAGAATGGGAAGTCACTGACTGCAGGAATTGAGTTCCTAGCACAGTGCCTGGTATATGATGGGCAATTTCAAAGGCTTTATGAGCACAGCAGGAAGGAAAAAAGGAAAACAAGATGAAAAGAAGGGTGATAGAGAAATCCAGGGAGGGAAAGAGGAAAAGAGGAAGAAATAAAGAGAAAAACAAATCATAGCTAGAGAGAAAAAATAGAAAATGAAAGAGATAGAGATTCATCACAATTATACACATTCACATTCTCTCAGATCCCAAGTTTACGATAAAAGTTTTCAGCATTTACGAAGCATTCAGAAAATATTTTTAGAGCACTAAAGAATACATGGACCTTATTGTCTCCACAATGTTGAATTTCTTGGACTCCTGAACTTCCTGGATTTGATAAATGTACTCAAGTGAGGACTCAAAAATAATGTGCCTCTCTTTGTCCACCTGCAGGTCTACCTGTAGAATGGTAGCAAATGTCACAAATTGACACCATGATTCACACAACTTGATGCTCATGGAATGAACAGAATGCTGGAGCTAGAGGAGAGTTTAAGCACCATGGAGTGATCTGATCACTTTATTTTACAAATAGGGAATAAGAAGCCAAGAGATAAAAAGCGACTAATGCAAGACTTCTGGTTTCTGGACCTACAAGTAAGAAGCTGGAAGTTATCATGCCCATCCTCAAAGGAGAAAAAGACTAAACAAGGTAAAAATAAACTACTCCTCCTGGATCCAACAACTAATTGAAGTCAGAGAGACAACCAATATCTCGAGGATTGTATAGACATTTGAATATGAAGATTAAGAGTGTATCAAAGCAGAAGCCTGTTGCTGCAGCCAGTATCAGACTTTATTTAAGAACTCTCCAGTGGGTCAAAGATGATGGCACAAGTGGACGCTGAGCTTGCACCCTCCCAAAACCAATCCAATGTACCCCTTTACTTAGAACAATTCCTCCTGAAAGACAACCGAGAAACAATTAAACAGCTTCTGCACAACAAGCTAGAGAGAAAAAGAAAAAGAGAGAGAGAGAGAATGCATAGAGAAGGCTGAGGAACCATGAGAGCTCTGCAGGAGGTGAAGGATCAGCTCAGGACCAAATAGAACACTGAGCACCACTGTTTACACCTCCCAAGCATGTTCATAGAAGATGGGAGCTCAATCCAGGCTCTATGGCCACCCGCAGGGCACTGCAGCACATCCCCAGCCACCCTTCCTGGAGCTAAATACAACAGAATCATGAGGGCAGCATAGCTTGTGTAAAAAGAGGTCCTCTTTCCCAGATATAGACCCAGCAGGTAGGTATGGCAGGGTGACACTTCACCCACTGAGCTAGCTGCATGTGCATCTGTGGCTCCCCCACCTACAGAGAGTGCCTAGCTAGCAAAATACTCTGGTACCAGCTGTGAGAATATTCAACCCAGAAAAAGTGCAGAGATAGTGGGTCACTACTGGCATTCCCATCTTGGAAAATGGGGAGCCAGCAAATGGGCTATGGTCTGCACACAGGACTGTCTGATCAGAGAAAGTGCAGAGATTGGGGGGGGGTGCTGCTGCTCGCACTGGTCGGGCAGCTCTACCAAAAGAAAGCACAAAGCTAGCAAAATGCTGCAGTCCAGTGTGCAGTGAGGGGGGCAATGCTGTGTATGTGCACAGGGCTGCCAAGCCCCGAGAAGGTGAAGAATGAACAAATTAAGGCTGTGTGTGCACCCAGGCTACCCCACCAGGACAAAGGGTGGATCTAATGGAGGGTGAGATACAAGAAAGCAATCAGGTAACCCAGCGCAGAACGTGCTCTGACAACAGATAATTAAAACAGGACACGCAAAGCACACGCCATGCAGCCCCTTTTACACCAGGCAGCCTTGCCCAGATTAAAAGGGCAAGGAGGCTCACACACCCCAGGTGGCCCATTCAGAACCCACTCCTTCAGGTCAGGTGACAGGACAGGCACTGCATGCACTCTCCCCAACGACAACCCGGACAACCCACAGGCTGAAACTACTCAACACACAATGTAACAAAGACAACATGTTCAAGACTGGGCGAGATGACTAATTCCATTCAATTCAAAGGAACAAAAACCGACAAAGAAAATGGGGAGACAGAAGAATATACCCCAAATGAAGGAACAAGAAAAAAACTCCAGAGAAATATCTAATGAAATGAACATGGGTAACTGGACAGATAAAGAATTCAAGGCAAACAATCATCACAATGTTCAATAAACTTGAGAGTAGAATAAAGGATCTCAAGAGAGTGCTTGAACAACGAGAAAATGTAATAAGCTCATCCGGCTTCAGCGCTGACTCACAGGCTTGAGCGCGGGATCATAGACATGATCCCATGGTCACTAGTTGAGCCCGAAGGTCGGTGGATTAAAGCCCAAGTCGCTGTTTTGAGCAAGGGGGCCTCTGGCTTGGCTGGAGTCCCCGCCCTGGCCCGTCCTTGCGTCCCTGGGGCTGGTCCCTTGTGTCCCCTCTCGGGGATACCCCACCGTGAGCGCCCACGCACGTGCAAAAATGCGCTCGGAAGGCCAAGCAGTCAGCCTCAGCGTCGTCTCCCGCACAGGCACATAGGGGCTGGGCGTGCGTGGTGGCGGGAACAGAGACGTGGACGGGAGCCTGCAGGGCGGCGGAGGCAGCACCGCAGGTGAGGGGGGCAGGGAGGAGGGTTGGACTGGGAGCAGCTCGGACCCATCAGGGCGAGGGGCGGTTCGCCAGCTGGTGGGAGGGGTCACGAGGCCGCGTCTTCCCTCAGGCACCGGACGTTTTCAGGGACATCCACGCCTACTTCTCTCAGGAGGGGTGGCCGCCATGGGCGACTGGGAGAAGGCGCGCTACCCCAAAGTGGAGAGGAACCAGGACCCGCTGCTGCGCAAAGGTGACGGGCGGGGATGGGGGTGCGGGAACCAGGTGGGGACCGTGGGGCGGCACAGGGGGCAGTGAGTGTCGGGGCTACTTTTTCAAGAGCTTCGCTTTGAGGACCACAATTTTGTTTCTCCCCAGGCCTCAGATCCCCTAGCCCCGCTTTCATGGTTCACCGCCAACAGGCCACCAGACCCCCGGCGGAAGACACTGAGGACTCGCATGAAGAATGGACTCGGAGGCAGCGAGGTGAGGGGTCGCAGGCATGCTCTGCCCATTTGAAACTCACCCGGGGTCAGGTCCCCAGCCTCTAAACAGCTAACCAGGGACAGAGCTTGCGTTTAGCAAACAAGTGAGATGCAAACAGTGCAATGTGCAGTAAGGGGCGATTTGATACACTGCTTCCATGTGTAAATAATTACACATATTTATAGATGTGTTAATGAGCAGGAATGGTATAGAAGTATAAAACCACATAAGAAATAACTCATTCAGAGCACTTGTCATCACAAAAGGAGGAGGAAGGTCTGGCGGGTGAGCAGTGCTCCAGGAAAGCGCTGTCTGGCAGCCCTGGCCTCATTGCAGACAGGAAAGGATTAATCGTGATTAAGTGCCGGGGTCCAGCCCTGGGCAGAATCCAGGGGTCCCACAGGAAGAGACGGCGTCGGCGCAAGTTGAGTGAGAGAGCCGAATTCTTTATTTTCTCTTTATTCTCTTGTTAGCATTTACTGCCAGGCATCTCTGCCAAATGCTGGTCTAGCTTTCTTTTTATGCACACACACTAAGTTACAATCACATGGTATTTTGTTTCACTATGGTTACATATTTCCAGATAACAGTTAATTCATATCTATAAGCTACAAATCAGGTGGTAAGTCATTCAAAGTACAGATATACAATAACTTGAATAGCAATAACAATATCAGTACAAACTTCTAAAAGATTAGTACTAATTAATAATTCTACTTTACTGTTGTTGTGAGTCAAGGGCGCAGAGAGAGATTAGCAGACAAAATCATCAAGGACTAGCAAAGGACCACCACTTGCTCAGGCAAATGGCTTTGAGTTCATGCAGTGTCCTAATTTTTCTCACAAGACTTCAAAAGGCTTGCTTATTAAGAAATTGGCATAACATCAAGAGTAACTTTTGCTTAAAGATATATAGAGTGCACCTGCAAGATAGCTTAGTAGCAACATAATATCAGAAGGCATTAATTGCTATGGCTGCTATGGATCCCACCACATTCCTCTCCTTATTTTTGGAAAATACAAAAATCTCATGAGAATGTTTTACTGAGAAAAGCCCAGCAACTGCCTTCAGTCACAAAACAAGTCTCTTAACAAAACATTCTTTTCTTGTTGGCTGTGTTTTCATCCAAGGCCATGCAATGGGTTATTCCACTACACCTTACCTAAGATTTTATTGTCTAGTCAAATTTTATTTATTTACTATATTCATACACTAGTTAAGTTCTAACTTTATTCTTTCTAACATAATTAATAAGAAGAAATTCTCCTACAAACTTAACCCTTTACGAGGGATATCATGGCCAGCCTCTTATGTTTATGAGCCCAGTTCAAGGGGCTTACAGGCTTTTCTGTGGAACTTACACCTTTTGTCTCATTTCCAAAGAAATTACTATGAATCTACAGGGAAAGCATGATACTATTATCCCTGTGCCATAAATAATAGCACACACCCAGAAAAGGGGGGATATAAGGCCAGATTAATTCAAAAGGTCAAAGGGGGAAGTATCATTGTGCCTTTCCTTTGCAGGTGACTTTGTCACCCCGCAGCTATTGGTCTTCACTGCGGTGACTTTGTCACCCTGCAGCCATTGGTCTTCTCTGCTGTGACTTTGTCAATCAGCAGTTTTTGATCTTCTGCTGTGACCTTGTCAGCCAGCAGTTGTGGATTTTCTCTGCTGTGACCTTGTCAGCCAGCAGTCGTTGATCGGCTCCAGACAATTAAGGCAGCTGGGGTTGTGGGCCAGGGTAGGGACCATTGTATCAGGCCCTGTGTCAGCCATCTCTTCAGTGTGTCTGGTTTCATGAGGGTGTGGTCAGTAAGGTCCTTCTGCTTTCATGAGTCTAGCATTGAAACACAGCTGAAGTCCAGATGTGATCTCTAACTTGAACCAAATGGTTTCTGTGGTCCACAGACCTGAGGCTGTGTTCCAAGACTGTTTGGTGCTGACCAGACTCTGATGATTAAGGAAGGGCAAGG
Organism: Saccopteryx leptura; assembly: GCF_036850995.1. NCBI lineage: Eukaryota > Metazoa > Chordata > Mammalia > Chiroptera > Emballonuridae > Saccopteryx > Saccopteryx leptura. The sequence continues at coordinate 493,824 of NW_027095699.1, forward strand.
ACAGTTAAATGTATAAAGGTGAAAGGATAAGAAGAAAAGGAGGCAAGGTGGTCACTGTACCATTAGACTGGACAAGGCCACTCTGAAACAAGAAGACAGAAAGGAGCCCTGGCCAAGTTGCATAATTCATTAGAGAGTTGTCCCCATATACCTAAGTTGTGTGTTTGATGTCCAGTCAGGGCCCATATAAGAATCAACCATTGAAGCCTGTCCAGGTGGTAGCACAGAGGATAGAGCATCAACCTGGGACGATGAGGACTCAGGTTCCAAACCCCAAGGTTGCAGGCTTGAGGGGGTTCATGGGCTTGAGTGCGGAGATGCTGGCTTGAGTGTGAAATCATAGACGTGACCACATAGTCACTGGCTTGAAGCACAAGGTTGCTGGCATGAGCCCAAGGTTGCTGGTTTGAGCAAGAGGTCACTGACTGAGCTAGATTCCCCTGGTCAAGGCACCTATGCGAAAGCAATCAATGAACAACCAAGGTGCTGCTGCTGTAAGTTGATGCTTCTCATCCCTCTCCCTTCCTGTCTGCCTCTCTAGCAAAAAAAAAAAAAAAAAAAAAAGAACAAATAAAGAATAATCAACCACTAAATGCATAAATGAATGGAACAGCAAATCAATGTTTCTCACTCACTCTCTTCCCTCCTATCCCTCTAAAATTAATAAAAAATTTAATAAATTAAAATTTTTATTGATTTTAGAGAGAGGAGTGAGAGAGAGAGAGAGAGAGAGAAGGTGGAGGCAGACAGGAGCAGGAAGCATCAACTTATAGTAGTTGCTTTTTGGATGTGCCTTGACAAGGCAAGCCTGGGGTTACAAACTGGTGACCTCAGTGTCCAGGTCACTGCTTTATCTACTGTGCCACTGCAAGTCAGGCAAATTTTTAAAAAAGATATGCCATGAACCAGTGTGGCTCCTAATAACGGTGCGGAATTAAGGAAACACACTTATCAAAACAAAAACGATGGGACTGGGAGGACTCTTCAACATGCCTGGCAGTATCTGAGTGCCCTATAGCCCCAGTTTGCTTTATTATATAGCCATGTGCAAATCAAGGACCTTGATACAAAGTTGCACATCCAAGGCTAACACAGGAATTCTCCCAAGGCAAAAACAGGATACATTAGTGAAATCTACCAACATCTGAAACAAACAAAAAGTCAGAGGAAGGGCATGTATATTGCTTCCAGCAACCCAAGGAAGCAAGTAGAATGGGTGCAAATACTCAGCATCACAGCCAAATATGGAGATGGAGAGGGGAGAACTCAGCCCTGTGCTAAGCCTCGAATCTACAATGGCTTTTTGCCATTTACAGTCCACAACATATTCCCCTTTTCTTTTTTATTTTTAATTTGTGTGCTGAGATTTCCACTCATCTGATTTCTTAGTTTCCCAGATTATAATTTGGAGGCAGTCTGAAAAAACAGAACAAACACAAAATTAGTATAGCCAATACTAACAAGATACCCAAATATTCTAAAACATTACAGTGATTAAAGTCTTTAAGCAAACTCTTGGCCAATACAACAAGAATCCATAAAAGAGTAGTGTCCTTAACATGTTCACCAAGTCCAAGTTAACACCAACACCATTCCAAATTTCCGCAAATGCAGCTGAACCCCAGTTCAGTCCATCAAAAGCTGTCACAGGAGCAAGAGTCCAGGAAACACATCCAGGAGAAGTCCACATGGCACTGGAATTGCTGTCACACTTCTACACTCTGCAGCTAGCGTCAAAGTCCCAATGACCGCTGCTTCTAGCTGGTGATGACCCAAGTAGACTGGAAAAACCATCCACAGCATGCATGAAGACGGAGCTTCCATTTTCTTTAAACTGGAAAGAGGAACCCAGGGGGCCTTATACTGGAGCTTTACAGCCATGGGGTGGTGAGGAGAACCTTGGAATACACTAAGCTGGGTGGCAGAGGTAAATTTGTAAGTTGGCAAAAAAGGAAAAAAGGAGCTCTAAATTAGAAGTAGGTCCCAACCTAAAATATGAATGGGGCATTGAGGCAGGAGGAGTAAAAGAAAGACTATTAAACAAAGCAGCAGAAAATAGGACTATCAACACCCACAACAGAGATCTTCGAGGGAAGAATAAAAAACCCGAATATTCAGGCAAGACATAGTTAAGTAGCCCTTGTGTAAATGAGACCAGTCTACCGGCTACTTGGAAGAAATATCCTAGGCTCATCCACAGTGTCATAGATGGGGCCAATGGCCCTGGGCACCTTCAGCCTTCAGTGGCAAAGCCCAGCATTTTGGGCAAGGTTAGGTCACAGGTGGCTGGAACAGGGCTGGAAGAGACTGAACCCTCCCTTAGAGGAGCGAGGGGGAAGCCCACCTTCCAGTGTCCCTTCTTCCTCACAGCAAAGGCATGTAATCCTGGCAGGCTTTGGCTTAAATGACCATCCTTTCCACTATTGAAGCAGGGCCCTGATGGAGTTCTATGAGATGCCATTGGGGAATTGGAACCTTTTGAGGGTGTATCCCAAGAGCTAGTATTTCACCTGATCTCTTTTGGGCTTTTTTTGCCTCTTGGTACCTTAAAAGCCATGCTCAGAAGATCTCGCTGAGGGGTTTGAAAATCCCCATCTGCCTATATAAACCTTTTCTGTATATCTGGAGCTATTTGGAAAAAGACAAAACAGTGTTATTAGCTGGATCAAATAAAAGAGAATAGAAGTTTGCAGGAGAAAAGGATTTGGTGTCTCCTGTTCAACATTCAAAAGAAAATTTTTTTAAAAGGTAAGGTAGATTTGCAGGAATTCCAGGATATGACTTCCCCTTTTATATTTTTAAAATTGACCTTAAATATTTGCTGGGAACACTTTAATAATACCTTGACTTTAAAGATTGTAAGAAATACCTGTAATTCAAAAGATTTGACAAAATACAGTAAATGCTTTTGCTACATATGCAGGAACATTGTCAGTTTTAATCACATCAAGAAGTCCAATAATAGAAAATGCATACAATGAGCTATATAACATGCTTAGCAGCCTCTCCTGTCCTAGCAGAGGCTACCATAAATCCAGAATAAGTATCCACTGTAACATGGACATAGGACTGTTTGCCAAATGAAGGTATATGAGTAACATCCATTTGCCAAAGTTGTCCTGGTAAGAGTCCTTAAGGGTTAACTCCAAATGAAGGGACAGATTGTAGTATAGGACACCTTGGACAGGATTTACCAATCTGCTGTGCTGCTTTCCGAGAAAGCTGAAACTGTTTACGTAGGGCTGCAGCGTTCTGGTGATGAATAGTATGAGACTGAATTGCTCGATCTGTCATGGTTGTTCCAAATAATTTTATTTTGGGTAGCTTGATCAACAAGGGCATTTTCTTGTGCTCCAGGGAGCATGGAGTGAGCTCAAATATGTCCTATAAAACATGGAGCTCTATGTTGATGTACAGGTCTTTGAAGAAGGAGAAACTGCTGAAATAGTTCATCAGCAGTTGTCCCTAAGACAGCAGTCTCTATAGTGGAAACAACCATAAGTAAATATTTGCTGTCTGTATACAGATTAAAGGAGGAAGGAATATGGCAAATGCTGAAAAGCCATGATAATGGCATGTAATTCTAGTCTTTGAGCTGATTTCAAGGCAAATTATTTTAGTATAAATTTGTCCATCGATTTTAAGCCTGCTATTCCTGAGCTAGACCCATCAGTAAAGACTGTAGGTGCTTCAGGAATGGGCTCATTAACAATTGCCTTAGGAAATACATATGTAGTAATTAATGAAAATTGAACTATTTTATCAGCTGGGTAGTGAGAATCTATTTGGCCTCTAAAATTTGTAAAAGCAATTTGCCATTTAGTGGAAGTTTCCCAGAGCCATTGTTGTTGATCCTTTGAAAAAGGAACAACAATAATTTGAGGCTCAAAACCTATAAGCTGTAAGAGTCGCCTACACCCCTTGATAATCAAGGAGGCGACAAGGTCAAGATACAAAGATAAAACTTTTTTAGAAGTAACAGCCAAATGAATCTATTCAGTAGGACCTGAAACTTGCCACAATAGTCCCATTGGAGTGTAACTTGAGGGACAAATTAGTAAGCAATTGATTCTTCAGGATTTATGCATTTTAGTTGTGCTTGTTGCAAGGCTTTTTCTACAAGCTTTAAAGCTTGTTGTCCCACAGCTGTAAGTAGCTGAGCAGAAGCTGGTTTAGCCGAGCCTCTAAGAATATCAAAAAGTGGTTTCAGTTCCCCAGTAGTTAATTTCAAGGAAGGTCTAAGCCAGTTAATGTCTCCAAACAGTTTCTGGAAATCATTTAAAGTTTGCAAATGATCTGTCCTGATTTCTATTTTCTGTGGACGAATTTGTTGTCCCTCAACAATTTGTCCTAAATAAGAAAAAGGTAAAGATTGCTGTACTTTTTTAGGAGCTATATAAAGTCCTGATTCTTTCAAAGAATATTGTAGTTGTTGCAAAATGATCAACACAGTGTCTTTATCTGGATGAGTGATAAGAATATTATCCATATAATGAATTATGTACACCTTAGGGTACTGCCTTCAAACTGAAAAGATAGCTTGAGAAATGTATTTTTGGCACAAGGTAGGACTGTTAGCCATACCTTGAGGAAAACTCTCCACTGGTATTGCTCCATTGGAGCCTAGAAATTAAATGAAGGAACACTGAATGCAAAACACTTGCAATCATGCAGGTTTAAAGGAATAGTAAAAAAGCAATCCTTCAAGTCAATAATTACAAGGTGAAAATTCCATGGAATGGCAGCAGGAGAAGGGAGTCTAGCTGGAGAGGACCCATAATTTTCAGTCTTATTTATTGCTCTCAAATCTTGTAATAGTCTCCAGGTTCCTGATTTCTTTTTAATGACAAAAATAGGCATATTCCATGGACTATTGGATGGTTCATTGTGCCCAAGCTGTAACTGCTCTTGTACCAATTGAGCAGCTCTCCTAAGTTTCTCCTGAGAAAGGGGCCATTGGTCTACCTATACAGAATTATCTGATTTCCAAGTAATTGGGTCTGCACAATGCCTTACTGGGGTAGCAGGAGCTACCAAGGCCCCTCTGCTAAATTTTGATATCCTAATCCACACCTTCTGGTATTGGGTGCCACTTCTATGGGGGTGAGAATTCCTGCTGTTATTTCCCTAGTCCCTTAGTGGGCAAAAATTCCTGATCAAGCATTTGAGTGCTGACTAAATTATTAGGACTGACAAGTAATGCTCCCATATTTTTCAAAACATCTCTACCCCACAAATTAACTGGCAATCCAGGGAGCACATAAGGCTGAAAAAATCCAGAATGACCTTAATCTTCCCAGAACTTTGTTGAGGGGATTTACTCTGCCCTATACCTTGTAATTCTGTGGCTGCTGCATGAGTGGGCCAGGAAGGAGGCCAATGTGGCTTAGCAATAACAGATATATCAGCTCCAGTATCTAAAAGTCTTTTAAATTTACACCCTTGTATTGTTAGTTCCATTTCAGGGCATTACTGACCTATTTTTTTTAATCAATTGAAAAAATCAGAGGAGCCAAATCACTAATTTTCTTGGGGCCCTTTTGCAGGACGTGGCCTGAGAAGCAGAATTAGCATCTTTATACTATTCTTCTAACTGCCTGAATTAGACGTGAGACAAATTCCTGAAATTACTTATTAGGGCCCTGCTTAATTTTGCTCAATTCCTTTGTTTTGCCTAACTGAAATAACCTTACATATAACAATACAATTTACATACAAAAAACACAAGTATAACATGTAACTTTGACTAATCCTAATATTTAAATTGCTATTTGGCTCCTAACTCTGAACATACCTCACAATGCACTAACCAAATCAGTAAGTCTTAAGGATCTACATTCTATTCTATTTAAATTTAAATGAGTGCTCCTTACAAGTTCTAAAAACATTTTATTTTTTCTAAATATTAGAGCCAGCATTTCCAATTTTTGCATGCAAAAAAACTTAATTCAGGCCTTAAAAACAGATACATTTTAGACAACATTAAACAAAGTCTAAACAGAGACAAGAATTAGATGAACCAGACAAACCAGAAAGAAACCCAGGATTTCAGAGCATATTGAGATTAGAAAGATGCCTGCCTGAATTAGTCAGGGCATTTTCAGACAGAGGGACTGAAGGATATGACTAAACAAAATCTTTCCGAGAAAATTTGCTCTCGGCAGCTGCTGGGATATTTTCTATAGTCAGATCCAACACAGATCCCCTGCCTCAACCTCCAGGCAAAGAACAAGAAAGAAACAAAATGATAGTTCAGAAGACCACAGTCAAAACATTAAAGAAAATCAGACCATGACAGGAAAAGCTGCAATCTTCCTAATACCTGAGTCTCCTTTCCATTCTCAAGAAAGTTCAACTTCCACAGCAAATAATTACCCCTGGAGAGACAAGTACAAGCAATTGCCTTCCAGCCATTTGAAGGAAGAGCCTTTGCACTAATAGTATCTAATAAACCAAGTGAAAAAGGGGCAGTAGGCCCACACTGAACACAAGTAAGTTTAAGCTCTTTCAGAGTTCTAAAAGGTACAGGTTCATGTTCTTGCACTAGTCTCCCTTTACCATCCTGTCTTTCTACAACAGGAAAATGGGTAAAGCCATCTATTGTTTCCCCTATATTTTGAGCCTGGTCTATAGATTGTTGGAGAGGGGATTTCCCAGATTTTGAGCTATAGACTCCAGAATCAGCCAGATAAGGGTACAGAGGAGCAGAGGGTTGAATGTAGAAAGGAGCTGAGGGCAGCAAAGGCCCCACAGCTAAGGCAGCCATAGCCATGGATTTTTTATTCCCCCTGTCATCCTCAGACTCCCAAGTTATACTCATATTCACATCCCTCTGTTTCCAGCTCACCCTGATACTCTTCAGACAACGATTTGTCTTCATACAGAAACATTTCTACATAAAAGTTCCTTATTTTTTACCCTATCTGTCCCATAATCTTTTACTCCTGACTACACTTTCCCCAAAAACTTTTGTTACTCACTGTGCGCACTTCACTTGGGGAGTTTTGTCACCTTCCTTCAGTTTTAGTTTTCTTGGACTCATACTCAAGTCTTCTGTTCGGGCGCCACTTGCCGCAGACTAGCGCGGCTCCTAATAAAGGTGCAGAATTAAGAAAACACACTTATCAAAACAAAAACGATAGGACCGGGAGGGCTCTTCAACATGCCTGCAGTATCCTAGTGCCCCATAGCCCCAGTTCGCTTTATTATATAGCCATATGCAAATCAAGGACCTTGATACAAAGTTGCACATCCAAGGCTAAGACAGGAACTCTCCCAAGGCAAAAACAGGATACATTAGTGATATCTACCAACATCTGAAACAAACAAAAAGTCAGAGGAAGGGCATGTATATTGCTTCCAGCAACCCAAAAAGCAAATAGAGTGGGTGCATATACTCAGCATCGTAGCCACATATGAAGATGGAGTGGGGAGAACTTAGCCTTTTGCTAAGCCTCAAATATACAATGGCTTTTTGCCATTTATGGTCCATAACAAAGACAGAAAAGAGAAAGTGTTATATTAAAGAAATGGACTTTCTGTCCAGTTAAGTGACCTTCATTATATTTTTGACATAAATGGCCAATTTTTTTTCTTTTTTCTTTTACTGAGAGATAGAGAGGGAGGGAGGGACAGACAGTGACAGACTGGCTGAAAGAGAGAGAGATGTAAACTATCAATTCTTCATTGCAGCTCCTTAGTTGTTCATCAATTGCTTTCCCATATGTGCCCTGACTGGGGGGTTACAGCACAGTGAGTGACCCCTTGCTCAAGCCTGATACCTTGGACTTGAGCCAGCAACCATGGGGTCATGCCTATGATCCCACACTCAAGCTGGTGACCCTGTGCTCAAGCTGGTGAGGCTGCACTAAAGCCTGAGTAGCCCCCACTGAAGCTGGCAGCCTCAGAGTTTCAAAACTTGAGTCTTCAGCATCACACTCCATCCAGGAGAAGCAAGACCCTCTAGAAAACACTCTAGATGTAAATTGGTTAAGAAAAAATCATTTGTAGATTCCAGTTCCTCTGAGTCCTCTAAAAAGGCTAATGAGTATGGCCTAGGTGTATGGGGTGGACTTTGGATAGGCCTGGATTTAAGCTCTACTAAACTGAGAGTGAATTTAGCACTGGACCTTTGGACAAATCTTACAAATTATCTGAGCTCTTGAATGCTAATGTGTAAGGTGAAGATACGTGCATATATTCTTTGACAGTACTCAATTCAATTTATCTGTGTATGTATTTCTTTATTTTTTAGGTAAGATGAGGAGAGATAGTGAGGTGACTCACATATGCACTCTTACCAAGATCTACCCGGCAACCCCAATTCTCAAGTACTGAGCTGGTTTTTAGCACCTTAGGATGATGTGCTCTAGCTAACCAAGCCATCCTCAGTGCCCAGGGCTAATGCTCAAACCAATTGAGCCACTGGCTGCAGGAAAGGAAGAAGGAGAGAAGGGGGAGAGGGAGGGGTGGAGAAGGAGATGGTCGCATTTCCTATATACCCCGATGGGAATCAAACCCGGGACATACACTGGCCAAAGCTCTATCCACTGAGCAACTGGCTAGGGCTTAAATTCAATGTAAAATAACTGACACATACACATTGTCCAATAAATACATCTATGATAATAGCAACCATATGCTGTTGGTGTTGTATCCCTGGCCTTTCCTAAATGCCTTACATATACTGTGCCCTTAATAAATATTTTATGAATAACTAAAATTTGAGAAGTTACAACTCATAATGAGAAGATCTAGAAACTAAAATTGAATTGGCCATCTGTAGTCAGTGTAGAAGCTTACTATTATAGGGGGTCTCTGAGCCAATAGTTGACAAAGGAAAATACCAGAGTGTATAGAAGGACAGGTGATAATTTGATGGCAGGAGTTTGTGTGTTTTCTGACAAAATAGGGACTAACACTCCAGACTCCACCAAACTCACTCTTCTCCAACTTAGAACTCAAGAGAAAGGAGACTGAAGTAAAGATGTGTAGCTTACGAGAAAGAAATAGCCATGTGTACCAAGAGATCAGCGAACCCCAGGACAATGACTACCTCTGTAAGTGACCCTAACAAAGCATGCTAACTCTTCATACAATAATGTCATCTAATCATTTGGCCCTTACAGCATTCAGTTCCCCCATGGACCCACATTACAGAAGTGAGGCTCAATGATGTGAGTTCCTGTGCTCTCTCTGAAGCTCTATATGTCCAGGAACATGCACTACACCTTCCCTAATCTCTGTTGCTCTCATCCCCAGATTGTGAGAATTGTCAGAACTTCTTCATTGACAGTTGTGACGTGCATGGGCCCCCTACATTTGTAAAAGACAGTGCAGTGGATGAGGGGCATGCAAACCACGCAGCCCTCACTCTGCCCCCTGGGTTGAGAATCAGACCATCGGGCATTCCTGAGGCTGGGCTTGGAGTGTGGAATGAGGCTTTTGCTCTGCCAGTGGGTCTGCACTTTGGCCCTTATGAGGGCCAGATCACAGAAGATGAAGAGGCAGTCAACAACGGATACTCCTGGCAGGTGAGAAGTATTTACCTCTTCCCCTGTCTTGTGGATTCCCACATCCCTCCCATGGCTTGGTGGGACCTGCCGTTCTACATACTAGGACATGGATGGAGACAATATGGTTAGCTCTGGGTAAGGAGTGGACTTTGCAGATCATGGAGCTCCTGTTGAGGATCACAAATTAAGTGGGAGCAAAGTGGTACAGACACAAAAGAATGCCTCCTCCCAGCCCTGAGTTGACAGGTCAACGCAGATGTGATGAGTAAGAAAAATATCATGTGGTCACTAGTGGCAATGCATGCAAGCTGAAAGAGCTTTGTTGACAGTAGAGTAAAATAATTTTATTAACTCATCATCCAAAAAAAGCCTTTATTTTTTCTTCCTGAAATGCAGATCACTAAAGGGAGAAACTGCCATGAGTATGTGGATGGGAAGGATAAATCCTGGGCCAACTGGATGAGGTAAGGCCAAGAATTTTCTGGGAGTCACGAAAACACTCATCCCTCTCAGGCCCATACAGCTTTCCTTCTCATCATGCCTCCCTCACTGGTATCCCTCAATCTTCTGTTTCTCTTTTTTCTCCATTCAGAGCTCTTTTAAAGCAAGAAGTATATAGAGGAAAAAAGAAGATAAAAATATAGCTTATGTCCTCAAAATATAAATCTCTATGCTAGACAAAATTTGGGCACTGAAAAAAATTTTGAGGGCTTGGATTACACTTTAATTGATTTAATGAACATTATCTAAGCAAGCCCTAACTATAGTATATATTCCATGTTAGAGGAAGGTATTCATTACTTAAACAGATCATATAACCCATCCTCTTATGAAGAACTAATTGCAGACATGGTGAAACAATACATTTTAGAAATGTTTAACTATAATTTTCTATTTTTTGAGAAGTGCAGAGTGCCAGGATACCTAATCCAAGTATAGCCTACACCTGTGAGGGCAGCAAATTATCCCACCCTCACTTCTAACTAGAAATGAGTTCTGAACCCCACAGAGCAATGATCATTGGCCATTTCCCTGAGGGGCTCTTTTATCAGAGGCTACAGAATGTGAATAAACTATTATTGTTCTTTATGAATTTGCTAAGACAAAGAGACCTCCAAGTCCTGGTCGGTTGGCTCAGCGGTAGAGCACTGTCCCGGCCATGGAAGTCCAGGGTTTAATTCCCACCCAGGGCACAGAAAAGTGCTCATCTGATTCTCTGCCCTTCCCCCTCTTTTTTATCTCTATCTCTCTCTTCCCCTCCCACAGCCAAGGCTCCACTGGAGCAAAGTTGTCCCTGGCACTGAGGACGGCTTCATGGCCTCTGCTTCAGGTGCTAGAATAGAGCAACACCCCAGATGGGCTGAGCATCGCCCCTTGGTGGGCATGCCAGTTGGATCCTGGTCAGGCGCATGTGAAAATCTGTGCCTTCCTGCTTCTCACTTCAGTGGACAGGGGGAGACCTCCTGGTTTTTATGGGAACCTGGGTGAGGCATCAAATGCTACCTAAATAAAATGTGAGAATAGAGAAAGGCCTCTCAAGAAAAGATGTACTTCGCCTGACCAGGCAGTGGCACAGTGGATAGAGCATCAGACTGGGATGCCGAGGACCCAGGTTTGAGACCCTGAGGTAGCCAGCTTCAGTGCGGGCTCATCTGGCTTGAGCAAAAAGCTCACCAGCTTGGACCCAAGGTCACTGGCTCAAGCAAGGGGTTACTCAGTATGCTGAAGGCCTGCAGTCAAGGCACATATGAGAATGCAATCAGTGAACAACTAAGGTGTCGCAATGAAAAACTGATGATTTGACTTTCTATCTCTCTCTCTCTCTCTCTCTCTCTCTCTGTCCTTGTAAAAAAAAATTTAAAAGAAAAAAAATGGACTTGGGCTGAGTATTGAATGATGTAAACTAATATAGACAGAGTCCAACATCAAGTAGCAAGGTCTGTGATATAAAACAGAACCTGAGTTAGTTTGAAAAAGCTAGAGGTCAGTGGGTTTTATGGCCAATCAGGGTGAAGGTTACGTCTGGAATTGGCTTTGGAAAATGGTATTAGGCAGGATGAGCACCGTAAGTAGGACCTGGAGATAGGAAGTCATTTGACATTGTGACAGGCTTAGACATGAACAACAGGTTCTCCAGGAGCACTGTGGGAGTGGGCGACATCAGAGCCCTAGTGTCAGGTGCAGAGCTGGACATGGATCTGAGAGGCAGTAGGAGCTTATCACCTTTGGGTTTTTTTTTCTTTCACCTACCTCAATCCCAGGTATGTGAACTGTGCCCTGGGATGATGAAGAGCAGAACCTGGTGGCCTTTCAGTATCGCAGGCAGATTTTCTATCGAACCTGCTGGGTCATCAGGCCAGACTGTGAGCTGTTAGTTTGGTATGGTGATGAGTTTGACCAGAATCTGGGCATCAAGTGTGGCAGCAAGTGGAAGAAAGAGCTTGCAGCAGCTAGAGGTAAGCACAACATTCTTCAAAATGAAAATGAAGAGAGAACTCACCTTAGATATTTTCATGGTACACTGTAAAATCAGTAAGATTTTGAATCAGATGCTTCAGAAATAAAGGATTCATTTCATATGCCTTTGATTCTTAGAAAAAATATTTATATTTTTTATTTTTGATTTAATTTTTTTAAGTGAGAGGAGAAGGGAGAGACAGATTCCTTCATGTGCCCAACCAGGACCCACCCAGCAACCCCAGTCTGAGGTCCATGCTCAGACTAGCTGAGCTATCCTCAACACCTGAGGTCAACACTTGAACCAACTGAGCTATCAAGCTGATGATCGAACCAATTGAGCCACTGGCTGTGGGAGGGAAAAGAGAGAGCAGAGGGAGAGGGAGGGAAAGATAAGCAGATCATCGCTTTTCATGTGTGTCCTGACCGGGGATCAAACCTGGGACATTCACATACGAGGCCAACACTCTATTCACTGGGAAAACTGGCCAAGGCCTGTTTTCTAAGTTCCACCGCTGTCTAGCATAAAGGGTAAGAGCAGAGGTCGGAGAGATGTGCAGCAGCCTGGAAATGCAGTGGTGTGATCCACGCTGAGATGCATGGGACCTTCCTGAGTGAGGTGGGATGGTGGTGCTGTTCTAGACTACAGAGTGGCTTATTCTCTAAGATTTGCTTTGTTAATTTTTGAAAAATACACTTCAGTGAGTAATCCTCTCAGAGATTACTTCATCTGCAGGTGAGAGAAGATTATGAATTAGCTGGAGAGGGATAGGAGTAGGAGTCAAGTATGTAAGAAGTATGGTTGGGGGATCTGGCTGGTTAGCTCAGTCACTTAAGCACCAACCTGTAATACCAAGGTTGAGCCCGGGTCAGGGCACATACAAGAAATGACCAGTGACTGCATGCCTAGGTAGAAAAATGAATAAATGCCTCTCTCTTACTCTCTCTCTCTCTTCTTCTTCTTCTTCTTCTTCTTCTTCTTCTTCTTCTTCTTCTTCTTCTTCTTCTTTCTCCTTTTTCTTCTTCTTCATCTTCTTCTTCTTTTTCTTCTTCTTCTTCTTATTTTCTCTCCTCCTCCTCTTCCTATTTTTCCTCTCCATCCTCCTCCTCTCTCTTTGCCTCTCTAAAAATCAATCAATTTTTAAAAAGTATGATTGAGGAAATATTTTGAAACAAGTCTTTACATTGTATATGAAATGGGCTCACACTGAATAAAATCAAGTATGAATATTTGATGTGAGGTTTGAGGAAGGACATATTTTCAGTTTATCATCTGTGGAAAACTATGAGGAAAGCAATTTCTAGTTGGGGCCAGTGGTCTTTCGAAATAACTGTTTTAAAAGCTACATGTATATAGGATAGATCAGCATTGTTCCACCCATACAAGGGGTGAAACAGCTTCTGATGCTACTTGAAAGTCCCTCATCTGGTAATGCATACAAAGGACCCTTGATATGGGCTTTCTGGATTTCTAAAGAAGATACAGTACATAAAAATGAAAAGAGAAAACAGACTGTAAAGAAACACTTTTTGAGAGACAGAGATTACACTGTCAACCCCATAAGAATGACTGATGGGACAGGTCTTAATAGCAGACAAAACATATGACTCAGGCAGCCTTGTCAACATCTGTCCTGACCAAAATTTTCTCTTTCAGCAGAACCACAGCCAAAGATACACCCATGTCCCTCCTGCTCTTTGGCATTCTCCAGTCAGAAATTCCTCAGTCAACATGTGGGATGCAATCACCCCTCTCAAATTCTCCCAGGAACATCTGCAAGAAAACACTTCCAATCAGAGTATCCCTGCCCAGAGGATCCAAATCAGCAGCAGCACCATACTGATACACACAGCTGGGATGACAAAGCTGAAGGTCAAAAGGACAAAGGAAAGTCCAAACATTTGCTTAAAAGGACCAGTCCAAGGAGGATTTCAAGGGCCGTTTTTAAAACTCCCAAAGGACACTTGGGAAGCTCTAGTGAGCAAGAGAGAGTGCTGCAGGAAGCACCCAGCAGAGGCCAGAAAGTGAATTCAGTGGACACAGAAAAACTGTCTATGAGAGTAGGAATTTCGAGAATTGTACCTGTCAAGTATAGAGAGTGTGGGCAAGGCTTTGATGATGGGTCACATCTCCTCAAACAGCAGAGGACACACTCAGGGGAGAAACCCTATGTTTGCAGGGAGTGTAAGCGAGGCTTTTCACTGAAGTAAACTCTCCTCACACACCAGAGGACACACTCAGGAGAGAAGCCCTATGTTTGCAGGGAGTGTGAGCGAGGCTTTTCACAGAAGTCAGCTCTCCTCAGACACCAAAGGACACACTCTGGGGAGAAGCCCTATGTTTGCAGGGAGTGTGAGCGAGGCTTTTCACAGAAGTCAGCTCTCCTCAGACACCAAAGGACACACTCTGGAGAGAAGCCCTATGTTTTCAGGGAGTGTAAGCAAGGTTTTTTACTGAAGTTAACTCTCCTCAGACACCAGAGGACACACTCAGGGGAGAAGCCCTATGTTTGCAGGGAGTGTGAGTGAGGCTTCACACAGAAGTCAACTCTCCTCACACATCAGAGGACACACTCGGGGGAGAAGCCCTATGTTTGCAGGAAGTGTGAGCGAGGCTTCACACGAAAGTCATATCTCCTTATACACCAGAGTATACACTCAGGGGAGAAGCCCTATGTTTGCAGGGAGTGTGAGCGAGGCTTCATATGAAAGTCATATCTCCTTATACACCAGAGTATACACTCGGGGGAGAAGCCCTATGTTTGCAGAGAGTGTAAGCGAGGCTTTTCAATGAAGTCACATCTCCTCAGACACCAAAGGACACACTCAGGGGAGAAGCCCTATGTTTGCAGGGAGTGTGAGCGAGGCTTTTCACTGAAGTCAACTCTCCTCAGACACTTGAGGACACACTCAGGAGAGAAGCCCTATGTTTGCAGGGAGTGTGAGTGAGGCTTCACACGAAAGTCATATCTCCTTATACACCAGCGTATACACTCAGGGGAGAAGCCCTATGTTTGCAGGGAGTGTGAGCGAGGCTTTTCACAGAAGTCAAATCTCCTCAGACACCAAAAAACACACTCAGGAGAGAAGCCTTATGTTTGCAAGGAATGTGAGCGAAGCTTCACACAGAAGTCATATCTCCTAATACACCAGAGGACACACTCTGAGGAGAAGCCTTATGTTTGCAGGGAGTGTAAGCGAGGCTTTTCACTGAAGTTAACTCTCCTCAGACACTTGAGGACACACTCAGGAGAGAAGCCCTATGTTTGCAGGGAGTGTGAGCGAGGCTTCACACGGAAGTCATATCTCCTAATACACCAGAGGACACATTTACAGGAGAAGCCCTATATTTGCAGGGAGTGTGAGCAAAGCTTTACACAGAAGTCAACTCTCACTTGACCAGGCAGTGGTGCAGTGGATAGAGTGTCAGACTGGGATGAGGGCTCATCTGGCTTGAGCAAAAAGCTCACCAGCTTGAACCAAATGTCGCTGGCTCGAGTAAGGGGTTACTTGGTCTGCTGAAGGCCCACGGTCAAGGCACATATGAGAAAGCAATCAATGAACAACTAAGGTGTTGCAATAAAAAACTGATGATTGATGCTTCTCATCTCTCTTTGTTCCTGTCTGTCTCTATCTATCCCTCTATCTGACTCTCTGTCTCTGTAAAAAAGAAAGAAGAAGTCAACTCTCCTCAGACACAAAAGGACACTCTCTGGGGAGAAGCTCTGTTTTCAGGGAGTGTGAGCGAGGCTTTTCACTGCCCAACTCCTCACAGACCAGAGAACACACTCATTGGAGAAGCCCTATGTTTGCAGGGAGTGTGATCAAGGTTTTTCATTGAAGTCAACTCACACTCCAGACAACACACTCAGGGGAGAAGCCCTATGTTTGCAGGGAGTGTGAGTGAGGCTTTACACAGAAGTTAGTTTTCCATGGACACCAGATGACAGTCAGGGGACAAGCCCTCAGTTTGCAAGGAGGGTGAGTGAGTCATTAGCATTAAGTTGCAAATTTGCAGCTACAGCTGTGACACAGGTAGAGGGGACTTCTACCTGTGAAGTCCCCAGCTCTGAGGGGACTTCAGAACAAGTCTACTGACCCTTTACCCTCCCAAGACTAATTAGTACAGAAGTAATTGGTTAAACAGGTTTTTCTCTTTTATGACAAGACAGTTCTTTTAGTGCTATGGAAATTTCAACACCGATCTCCATGGTCTCTTGTCCTCCTGTTCTAATAAATCTTAACTCCATAAAACTATGAAGCCCACATACCTCATTCCCCCTGTCATTGAAACCAGAGAGCTCCAGGAGAGCCACAGAGAACTCACGCTCTCAAGCACAGAATCTTAACCCCTGGAAGCATGGAAGTATGGAGTCAATCTACTTAGGTTACTGCCCAGGAATAGGGATTTGAGAAAGACTCACCAGGGAAAGGTATTTTTTTGACTCCCAGGAAGTGGAGCCTTCTCTCCTAGTAGGCTCACCACCCTCCTTCCTTGGCTTCTCTTGGCTCCTGTCCTGGTTTCCTCTGACTTCTGTAAAATCAGAGCTGAAAGCCAGGGAGGAACATGTTTGTGTGCATGTCTGTGTGCCTGGCTCAGTCTGGGCACCTGGTCTCCCTCACTCTTTTCACTGCCCTTTAAGGGTGAGCATCATGGTGTACACCACATGGACTCCAGATAATTCCATAATGGGTTTGAATCTCAGCCCTGCCCTCACAAGCTCTGCAACCTAAGGCAAAATTCTCAACTTCTCTGTGCCTGTTTTTTAATCTATAAAATGGGAATGGTTCCTGACCAGGCAGTGGTGCAGTGCATAGAGCATTGGACTGGGATGCAGAGGAACCATGTTCAAAACCCCAAGGTCACTGGTTTGAGCACAAGTTCACCAGCTTGAGTGCAGTGTTGCACGCTTAAGCATGGAATCATAGACATGACTCCATGGTCACTGGCTTGAAGCTCAAGGTTGCTGCCTTGATTAAGGGGTCACTCACTCTGCTAGAGCCTCCTGGTCAAGACACATATGAAAGAGCAATCAATAAACAACTAAGGTGCCCCAACAAAGAATTAATGCTTCTCATCTCTCTCCCTTTCTGTCTGTCACTATCTGTCTCTCTCAGTCTCTCACACACACAAAAAAATTTGCTTCCCTGTCTCCACACTCTAAAATAAATAAACAAAAAACTGGAATCGCCTGATCAAGGCATATATGGAAGTTGATGCTTTCTGCTCCTCCATCTTTCTCTCTCTCTCTTCTCTCTCTCTCTCCCTCCCCCCTCTCTCCCTCTTTCTCTCTCTCTCTCCATTCTCTAAAATTAAATTTAAATAAATAATTTAAATAGAAATTGCTACACTGTCAGTCTGCAGGATTGGAGATCTTCATTCCAAATGTTTGGAGTCATTTTGGCTCAGATAAACTCTTTAAAACCTCCCAGTTTTCATGTTTCTTATCTTGACAGGACCAAGTACCTAATATTATAAAAATAAGCTCTGCCTGATATATTGTTAGAAAACGGCAAATTCAGACTACTATAGTATGGCACTGACATCTTTTAGAACTGCTAAACTCCAAATATGACAGCACCAATGTTCTCATGCATTCATTAATTCTTAGATGTCCCCTGACAGGATTGAACCTACCACCTTGCATCAGAATGACTGCTCTAACTAACTGAGTTACCAGCCAGGGCATAACCATGGGTTTCATCTAACTCTCTCATTTAGGGATAGAGAATACCTCTTTCAGAACCAATAGATTACCACAAAAAAAGAAAATCCCAGAGAGATAAAAAAACTTACTTAACATAAGCAGGTAAGTGGATCAACTGAGGAAGGAGGGGCAGGCACCCTCTTCCTTGAGAAGAAAGAAAAAGAAAAATGCAAAGGAAGGGAGCCTGCAGGGGTAACTGAGTCATCCAGTTCTAGATTAACTACTTCCTATAGTTCTCTGAAAGGGTGCCTGGAGCCACTTTCTTCACAGATCAAAGAAGATAGAACTTATCTGAAAACCCCTTCACTTTTCTCAAAAGCTGTTAAAAACAATGTTTACATACCTTAATTTAAAAATCCAACACTTATCCTTTAATTCCACCTAAATTCACCCTCCCATCCTGGAGTCATGGGAGTAACACATAGACAAAGGGATCACAAGCCCCTTGCATGAAAACCTGTATTCTAAAAAAGGTATATAAGATGTAAGAAATCTAACTTTGGGGAGCACGTGTTTGGTTGCCTTTTGGGGGGTCATGCTGCTTCACCAGCTAAATAAATCCTAGTTCCTTCATCAAGTTGTCTGGGTGTTTTTGTCCTTTGATACCTGCAATAGAACCATTGACAGATTATGCACTGTACCCACCCCTGTTCCTCCTGACCACCACCAAGGTGTTGTTCTCAAGGTGCACACAACATAACAGCAGAGACTCACATTGAGGACACATTTAAAAGGAACCATATTGCAACATAAAGCAAGTGACAACAAACTTCAAAGATTTGAAATTATATAACCCGTTTCCTCCCCTTATGACAGTTGACCTTGAAATTATTAGTAACAGATAAACCAGGAACTCCTTATACTTAAACTTATAAAATACTATTTTATTTTATTTTTTTAAATATGGTTAACATCTATTTTTATTTTCAATTATATCTGAGACAGTTTGTCACAGAGATGTGATATGTATTGAACAAAGAGATATGTGGGCCCTGGCCGGTTGGCTCAGCGGTAGAGCGTTGGCCTGTCGTGCAGGGGGACCGGGTTCGATTCCCGCCAGGGCACATAGGAGAAGCGCCCATTTGCTTCTCCACCCCCACCCCCCTCCTTCCTCTCTGTCTCTCTCTTCCCCTCCCGCAGCCAAGGCTCCATTGGAGCAAAGATGGCCCGGGCACTGGGGATGGCTCCTTGGCCTCTGCCCCAGGCGCTAGAGTGGCTCTGGTCATGGCAAAGTGACGCCCCTGGAGGGGCAGAGCGTCGCCCCTGGTGGGCGTGCTGGGTGGATCCCAGTCGGGCGCATGCGGGAGTCTGTCTGACTGTCTCTCCCCGTTTCCAGCTTCAGAAAAAAAAAGAGATATGTGAATATATTTTACAAACTCTAATGGATAATCTCCTGTATATTTATTAACATTACTGATGTTATTTTATGCTTGATTTCTTATTTACATTTAATGAAACCACTAAAATAATAGATGTAATATTTCAAAAATGATGATAATAGGACAAATAATAGTGACATTTTCAGAATACTTACTGCCCATCAGGCATCATATTAAGCTCTTATTTGTCATATTTAACTTAATCACCATGAATTCTGCCCTTGGAGTTTCCATTTTACAGATGAGAAAAACTAAAATTTAGAGACGTTAATTCTGCCTAAATTAAAAAACTAGAAAGTGGCAACTGAGATTTGGACCCAGATTAAAATGATCCTCAAACTAATCCTTTGAAGTCTTATGTTAACCCCCTATTTCTGGCACTCAACATGAAGAGGAAAAAATGCACAAGCCTTTCTGATTATTTTATATTAGTAGTTTACAGTCTTGCCTGTAAATAAATTACCTGTGAAGTTTTAGAAAAAAACATCCCAAAGTACAGGACACACTTGAAATCTATTATATCCCTGAGGGTTGAATCTAGATATTAGCATTTGAAAAAAACAACCCAGATCTTGAAGTGATTCCAGCTTGCAGCCTACTTGAGACTGTTAACTGCTTGGCCCCTGAGGTAGAGTAGCAGAGTGAGTAAGACTTTCTTTATGTTTGGTTACCCACTCATTTACTGGTGGGCCTGGCCTGCTCCCGAATCTTGGCTATTGTAAATAACACTGCAGTGATCATAAGGGTGCATATATTCTTTTGAAACCGTGTTTCGGGTTTCTTCTTGGAAGTAGAATCACTGGGTCATAAGGCAGTTTCCTTTTTATTTTTTTGAGGTAATTCCATACTGTTTTCCACGATGGCTGCACCAACCTGCATTGCCACCAACAGTGCACAAGGGTTCCCTTCTCTCCACACTTTTACCAAAACTTGTGGTTTGTTGACTTATTGGTGATGGCCATTCTGACATGATATCTTATTGTGATTTTAATTCATATTTTTCTGGAGGACATTGTGCTAAATGAAATAGGAAGGAAGACAAGTACAATATAATTTCACTCATATGTGGAATCTAATGAATTAACACGCAAAATAGAGATAGACTCATAGGTAGAGTGCCGGTTTACAGCTGTCAGGGGTGGGGGACTGGGTGGGTGGGTAGACAGATCGAGCCAAAAAGAGAGAAAAAAGAACTTTATGATTGGGAGTAAGATGATTTTTATTCCTGTTTGGCTACTTACAAATTGTATGATGATAGACTACATCACTTTCTTAAACTATGGAAATGATATTAATGACATCTTTTGTGGTGAAAATATCAATAACCCATGAAATGTTTCCAGCACACTGTCTGGAACTTTGGTTGTGCCTGGTAAGCGGCAGTATTTTGTATCTCTTGTCCATGCTCTGCAGAGATTTTTGGTTGTTCATGAAATCTTAAGTATGTATTCCTCTGTCCCTGGGTAGAAGTAAGAAGCTATTATCAGTCCCTAAATCTCTTTCAAATAATTAATTTCATGTCATTTTTAATGAGTAGTATGGGACTTATATTTCTATAGGAGATTGACAATATTTAGTAACAGGATCAATAAACTACTTATCTTTGGAGTAACCCAGACCACTTAATAATGAGACCTGTTATTTTATGCCTTGATTAGTTAGTATTGATGTCTGGAAGTGACCATTGACATACTTTTAGAGACAGTTTTTTTTTTAATGTAGATACTGTCCTTTCCTCTGAAAACTTGTTTACTTTTCTCACACAGGTGTAGGCAGCAAGGTTGTTTGAATTAGTCTTTTAAGTGAGTGTTTAATAGAGATGAGTAATTGTTTGCAGTTGCATATGTCTATAGGTATTGGTTTTTCTTTTAGTAAGGGACAAGATAATTTGCCCAGTGACTTTGGAAAGTGCAGTCTTGGTTGTCCCCATATGCTTAAGAGTGTCTTTGCTTCTTGAATTGAAAAACTACTGGAGATTCCTGCCCCTCCATAACACATAATGGTATTGGGGGACAGGCGGCCAGTTTTATCTTTAGAGATTTTTTCCCCCTTCAATAAAAAAGGAAATCAGTAGTGTTTCATTCTGAGTGAAGATTATGAACACAAACAGTGGATAGGCTTTTCAGGGTGGAGCATAGTGACCTCAAGGGATTGGGCCCTTCTAACTTACCTCATCTTCAAAAGATATTTTAGATGTTATTAGGATGTGATAAATATTGTAGAGCTTGAAATTATAGAAGTGAGCCTAAAGATATGATGTGCTGCCAGATGTCTTATTTGGCAGTTTTGGGAAAAGCCTCTACAATCTTCAGGTTTTATTGGAAGTTCTCAACAACACCAACACACAGAACCAATTCTACTGCCCCCTGCAAAATATGACGTGTGTCCTCCAAATGCAGCAATGCAGCTACTAACCCAGAAAGTTGTCAGTTGAAGATGAGTTTCTATTAGTGCCGATAAATTTGTAGATAGATGTGAGGACTGACAATTTATCCAGCTCTCCCGCCCTGACCTCCTTTGTTGCTTGGCAGAGGCACAGCTGACCTGGGAATGGAAAACAGCAACAGTAGCTTCTTGGGAATATAGTACCCTGGCCTGATCAATCTCAAACCTGTGTTCTTTGTCCCCCTAATAAAGACTGGATTTTGAACTTGTGACAATGTTGAAAAGTAAGCTTTGAAATCTTGCACTTAGAAACAGGATGTTTTTAAAGAAATTTTACCTAGAGAGCTTGTAGGGAATGGAAGAGGACCAGCAGCAAACAGTGGGGCTTAAGGGTCATAGCTTTGCCATTTTCTGGTTATGGGATCTGGTATGATCTACTTAACTGTCTCAGCCTCATATGTTTAAAATGGAGCATAATATTTTTCTGGGTTAGTTTTATTGTGTGGACAAAAATTGTCTTCAGTAGTCTACTGTAAAGAACACATGTGAACATTTTGCTTGTTCAGTTTTCTGGTTTATGCATGACAGACAGAGGTAGGGAGAGTTTTTAATTAGAAACACTTTGACTCTTGGGCAGTAGCTCATTTCTCTATCCTCCAAAATGTGGTCATCCTGAGCTTAAGTCTTCCATCAGCTATCAGTGACAGCATATACTCTGGGTCAGTGTGCTCCTCCCCATGACGAAGCTGGCCTTAGGGAGGGGGTGCAGTGTAGTATTAGAAGGTTGCAGCTGGAGTTTAATAGGCACTGTGTTCAAGTGCCCACTGAGCCACATCCAAGCTGCTTGATCTTGATCTTTCATCTCTCATTTTCTGTATGGGGTAGTTATAGGGTTAAATGAACTCTTCCTTCCAGTGGTGGTTAGCATATGGTAAATGTTATTTCAAAGAATTACTAAAAACTATAGCATCTAGAGAGAATGGTCTTATGATCTTATTTTGGTAATTAAATTTCTAAAGAAAGACTAGCATTTGTCTCTTATTTTTCATTTTACTCATTACTAGCCGAATTCAGAGGAGGAGAAGATACTGAGTTCGGGTGGTCTGAGAAGGCTTTGTGGAATAGGCTGATGTGAGGTTGGCCTGGAAAGATACTCCAAGCTGACCACATCAGTGCAGCAGGCTCAGCGCTCATCAAGGCTCTCTTCTTCAGCCTGCGGGACATCTTAAGGTAAGAAAACCTGGGTGAAGCTCCCCAGGGGAGAGAATTACTGAGTCAAGCCAGGTGGGCACTGCTCACAGCTCACACAGCCTGTGTGCACTGCTGGGCCTGCTGCACCTGCTCAGCTGCCATTTTCTGTCTCTCTCTAAAGGGGCCGTCCATCTCTCCTGCTGCTGCACATTCTAAACACTCTTTAGACTTGTCTCAGTGTCTTCCTCCTCTACAGATGAGCCTCTGAACCCTTATTCTTAGGACTTTTAAGTATGATAACTGACATAGTTGATAGAGCTCATATAATACCTTATGTTGTGACTACATGTAATAGTTTATTCTTATTTATTCATTATTGTATTCTTTTCCATACAAACAACTGTAAACCTACTTTTTCCCAACTCTGTATTTCAAGATTCTGGAGGGCAAAGGCCACATCTAACTACCAAAACCATAGAAAAGAGACTTAAAAAGATCACTTAGAGAGGTGGTCTCCTGTCTGGATTATCAATATCACTTGGGAGCTTTTAAAAGATATAGATTTTCAGGCCCAACTGTATATGTAAAATGAATCAAATTTTGTGTGTGTGTGTGTAGAAAGGAGAGTGGGTTAGAGAGATGTGAAAAGCTCTGTTTTTGTTTTACAGTCCTTACAGTCTACAAAAACTCTACAAAATACAGAGCCCCTTGATTAATATGCATAACACCTATTAATATGCATAACAGCTTACCTTCTATTTCTTCATTCAACATAGGGTCCTGAAGTTTCTCACTTTTTCATGATCCTGATTCAGATTCAGAAAAGAAGGATAATTCTGTGTTCCGAGAATGGACAGAAAGCCCAGCTCAGTGCCAGGCCCTTCTATAGAGCTCTTCTGCTCAATCTCCTGGAATTGTGTTCTGGTGGGTCTCATACTTGCTCTGTGTTATGGGCTGGAGAACGGGCATCCTGAGTGTTACTGTGTTCTTTCTATGTGGAAGGTTGGGAAGGACTGCAGTAGGACTGGAGACTCAGTGGATTATAATGCATCTCTAATATGTGCTTTGCTAAATAAATTTAATAAAGTATATAGTTATGTTGAAAAGATAACAGACAACTAAAAATGTCCAGTTGAAGAAGGTAATATTTTTCACCCCCTGCTGAAAACTGAGGCCTAATTTCAGCATATGGTATCAGGAGTTACTGAGAAAGTACAGGTTGAAGTTTTATAAAGAAGGATTTTTATGCCTTTGTAAATCTAGTGGAAAATTAATCATAGAAGATACTGTGGTGCCAAGGAAGCATTTGTAAGAGCACAGATGCGTGAATATGAAACATCACATTTTCCTGTCAGTGTGTTTCCTTATCAGAGCAGGCTCCTTCGTGACTGAAGTGATCATTACTCAACAGTGATGGGTGGTAAAGGCTTATCTTTTCCTATGTTTTAATCATTCCGTTGGCACTGTCTGTGGAAGCAGGAAATGCAGGGAGGAGATGCTCCTTGGTTTGCAGTGCCCAGTGTGAAGTAACTGGGACAGTTGAGGGTCTCTCCCTGCATGCTGCTTCAGGGCTGTTTCTCTGTCGACAGAACTGAATATTGAGAAGATATTTGGTGTGCAGTGTTTCAGCTGCGGGTCTTATGAAGTAAATTGTCACACTGATTATGAGGCTTTGGTGCTGTGTGAGAGTCACAAGGAACAAAAGCTTAGAAGGCTTTGTCTACGTCAGGCTGTTTAGGATGGACTGGTTGTATATGGAGCCCAGGATGCCCAGTTCCAGAGCCGAGCCAGACATGGATCAACTCCACTGGGGCAGCTTGGGGGAGCAGCTAGTACTGGGGCAATTTAGTGGCTTCCATCCCAAAACAGTCACTGCTGCTTGTCTCCCTGAGAGGTTTGTTCAACTGTTATCTTCTAAGACATCCTGAATTCAAAGATAGGTGGTATTTTTAATGATCACACACTGACTTTTATTCCATAGGTTCCTTTTAATTTTTACAGTACTTCTCTCTCCCTCCCTCCCTCCCTCTCTCTCCTTCTCTTTTTATTTTATTCAAAACTATTTTATTTTTAATATTTTCCTTAAAATTTCTATTGGGATCAAAACACAATTGGGTTCATTGCCCATCTTTTATGCATATCAAATTTTACTGTTCACTGTGATTTTTTTCCAGAATTTGTTCATTTTATAAGTGGAAGTTTAGACCCTTTGATTAACATCTTCCCATTTCCTAACTCCCACCCCTGGTAACTGTTTCTAGAGTTTGGCTTCTATAGATTCCATGTATAAGGGAGATCATCAGTATTTGTCTTCCTCTGACCTGTCTCACTAGCATCCTGCCCTCCAGGTCTGCCATGGTGTTGCAAATGGCAGGATTTTCTCACCTGGCTTTGGTATCAGGGTAATAGTGACCTCCTCAAATGAGGTTGGGAACATTTCTTTTGCTTTTTTGAAAGAGTTTGAGAGGAATTGCTTTTAATTCTTTAAACATTGGTGAAATTTACCAGTGAAGTCATCTGGTCCTGAATTTTTCTTTATTGGGAAAAATTTAAATTATTTCATTATTGGTCTTTTTAGATTTTCTATTTTTTCATGATTCAGTCTTGGTAAGCTTTCTTTCTAGGACCTTATCCATTATTTTAGGTTATTCAATTTGTTGGCATATAGTTGTAATAGTCTCTTATGTTTCTTTTTTATTTGTACGTGATCAATGCAAAGTCTCCCCTTTCATTTCTGATTCTGAGTCTTTGCTCTTTTTCTTAGTCTAACTAAAGATTTGTCATTTTTACTTTTTCAAGAAAGCAGCTCTTAGTTTTGTATTGCTTTTCTACTCTCTATTTTATTTCTTCTAATCTTTGTTAGAAGATCTTTAGTCTTTTAACACCCTCTCAGCTTCAGTGTTCCATCAGAAAGGGAAAAAAGGAAGAAAAACTGATAGAAATATCCTGGGGAGGATCCTGTCTGGTTTAGCTTCAATCAGAGACTAATCCCTGCTGCAATGATAATACTGAGGAGACTGGGAATTTTGATGGGCGAGGCCTGATTTCACAATCACTCTTGGGGGTAGAGATAGAGTCAGCACCATCAGAGCAGGAAAGATGCACTGTTAGGCTGATGAAGAAGGAAGGAATTATGGGAATATCTGTACATTTGTTGATCACTTGGTTGCTTGTTACCTTAATCTTGGCATTGTACCAGGACCCTGTGAGGTTCATGAAGAACCCTTCCCCCTTTTATTTTCTTGAAATGAGTAGGCTGTATCTTACCATATATAGAAGCTTTGCTGCCTACTATACAAGTCTCTCCCCTGGAATGTCACAACTGTGTCTGCTAATTGTTTTTGTCTTATCAGGTTTTTTTGTTTGTTTGTTTTTCAGAAATCAGAGCCTGAGGTAGAGGTTTATGTGCTACTTTATTAGGGAGTGCAATCCCAGGGAACAGGGGGGAAGGAAAATGGAAATGAGTTGGGAAAGGAAGAAAACTTGGTGTTAATTTCACTGAATTTCTTTGGTAAGGCACATGTGGGCTCTTCAGCCTCTAATCTCAGTATCAACAGGAAATCCTGGGCAGGAGGCAAGAAGTACTTGGTGGAAGTATGAGGAGAGGCATTTTGTTTGGCTCCTAAGCTACAAAATAATGTCTTCTTGTTGGGGAGAGGAGACATAAGTCTAATCAGTTATAAAGACTCCTTTAAGATGAAGGCCGTGTACCCATTGTTGAGTATTCTTGATGAAAAATCAGTCTGTTGGTCCAAGAAAATGCTATATGACATTTCATGTCAGTAGAACAGATATTCTATAATTCCTTGAGTGGTGATACTGGCAGGGGCTCTGTAGCAGGGAAGGCAAGCCCATATCCAGAGTGGATATGGATTCTAGTTGGGATAAGTAGCTGTTTCCTCCAGGGTGAAATGGATCTGATATACTCAACCTGCCATCAAGTAAGTGGCTGTTACCCTTCAGATGATGTCATATAAAGGCTCAGTACTAGTCTTCATTGCTGGCAGTTGGTGCATTCAGCAGCAGTAGAACTAGATTAGCCTTGTTGAGAAGGGAGTCCATGCTGTGGGGTCCTTGCACAGCCTCCATTCCTACCCCTGTGATTGCTCTGTTCATGGCTCCCTTGTAATAGCTTGAGGTGGTTGTGGAGACAGCATGGCTGACATCCACAGGATAAGTCACTCCTATCCATTTGGTTTTTGAGAGTCTCCTCTGTGATGAGTGCTCTTTGTAGGACTTAAGATTTTGTCATGTTCATGGTCCAACATTAAATATCTTTCATAGAATATCTTCTTTCCAATTCTCTCATCTATTTCTTCTAGGACCTTTGCCAACCAGCCAATCCATTCACCATTGCCCAGGGTTCCTTGTATATCTACATTTCAGGCCATCTTTCTTTCTGTACAAAGTAAATGA
Organism: Saccopteryx leptura; assembly: GCF_036850995.1. Classification (NCBI taxonomy): domain Eukaryota; kingdom Metazoa; phylum Chordata; class Mammalia; order Chiroptera; family Emballonuridae; genus Saccopteryx; species Saccopteryx leptura. Next base: position 520,875 of record NW_027095699.1, read on the forward strand.
TAAAACATACTGCTCACATCTTGTGCACTAGAATTTCCTTAATTACTGCCCATTGAGGTCCTTCCTGAGGGGGCCTGAAATTGTAGGATACAGGAGTGAGGGAAAGAGGAAGTAAAGCAAGGAAGGCAGAAAATCTAACATGATGAAGTGATACAAGCTCTATATATGACCATGTTTTCAGGGTCATCTGGGAAGTGATACAAGCTCTATATATGACCATTTTTTCAAGGTAGTCTGGGGAGAAAGTGGAAGACTTTGTCCACTGGTCAAAGTTTCACCCAACGTGTTAATTTCTATGTACTTTAGGGTTGCATGTGTGTGGTTTCCATTGGGTTCCATAGAGTTTCACTCACATCCAGGAACCCTTGGAGGTGATGTGGTATGGATATGTGGTGAGATGTTTTTGGGTTGTGCTTATGTGAGGGTGGTCAAATTCCCACAGAGTTGGTAGACACTGCAGCCTCTGAGGTTGAAACAAGTGGCTGAGTACCCTGGGGCTAGGTGAATATGAGAGGATATGACATGGTATAAAGGAGTACCTGCTTTATCTTCCTCCTTACAGAAAACTTGCTTGCAGAATGATGGTACAGTTATTAGAATATTCATACAACAGCCATGGTTCCCCAAAATACCTCCATGAAGTAGGCAGCTACTCTATTAACTGAACACATATAGCACATCTCTCAGTGAGGTTGAGAACACAGAGTTGAATTAGAGCTGGTCAGCTTTTTCTCTCTAGAAGTTTGAAGTCAGTTATATCATCATTTGACAGATGGAAAAATGAAACAAAAGGAGATGGTGATTTTCTTCAAGTCATCCAAGCAGAATGTGGCAAAGCTGGACCTATTAACAACATTTTTTACTTCTATTTTAAATAAATTGTGCTTTCTTTTTTTTAAATAATTTTATTTTTAATGGGGCGACATCAATAAATCAGGATACATATATTCAAAGATAACAACTCCAGGTTATCTTGTCGTTCACTTATGTTGCATACCCATCACCCAAAGTCAGATTGTCCTCTGTCACCTTCTATCTAGTTTTGTTTGTGCCCCTCCCCCTCCCCCTTTTCCTCTCCCTCTCCCCCCTCCCCCCATAACCACCACACTCTTATCAATGTCTCTTAGTTTCACTTCTATGTCCCACCTACGTATGGAATAATGCAGTTCCTGTTTTTTTCTGATTTACTTATTTCACTTCCTATAATGTTATCAAGATCCCACCATTTTACTGTAAATGATCCGATGTCATCATTTCTTATGGCTGAGTAGTATTCCATAGTGTATATGTGCCACATCTTCTTTATCCAGTCATCTATTGATGGGTTTTTTTGTTGTTTCCATGTCCTGGCACTGTGAACAATGCTGCAATGAACATGGGGCTGCATGTGTCTTTACGTATCAATGTTTCTGAGTTTTGGGGGTATATACCCAGTAGAGGGATTGCTGGGTCATAAGGTAATTCTATTTTCAGTTTTTTGAGGAACCACCATACTTTCTTTCATAATGGTTGTACTACTTTACATTCCCACCAACAGTGTATGAGGGTTCCTTTTTCTCCACAGCCTCTCCAACATTTGTTATTACCTGTCTTGTTAATAATAGCTAATCTAACAGGTATGAGGTGGTATCTCATTGCAGTTTTGATTTGCATTTTTCTAATAACTAATGAAGATGAGCATCTTTTCATATATCTGTTGGCCATTTGTATTTCTTCCTGGGAGAAGTGTCTGTTCATGTCCTCTTCCCATTTTTTTATTGGATTGTTTGTTTGATTGTTGTTGAGTTTTATGAGTTCTTTGTATATTTTGGATATTAGGCCCTTATCTGTGCTGTTGTTTGAAAATATCATTTCCCATTTAGTTGGCTGTCTGTTTATTTTATCAGTTTCTCTTGCTGAGCAAAAACTTCTTAGTCTGATGTAGTCCCATTCATTAATTTTTGCCTTCACTTCTCTTGCCTGTGGAGTCAAATTCATAAAATGCTCTTTAAAACCCAGGTCCATGAGTTTAGTACCTATGTCTTCTTCTATGCACTTAATTGTTTCAGGTCTTATGTTTAGATCTTTGATCCATTTTGAGTTAATTTTAATACAGGGGGACAGACTGTAGTCCAGTTTCATTCTTTTTCATGTGGCTTTCCAGTTTTCCCAGCACCATTTATTGAAGAGGCTTTCTTTTCTCCATTGTGTGTTCTTGGCTCCTTTATCAAAAATTATTTGACTATATATATGTGGTTTTATTTCTGGGTTTTCTATTCTGTTCCATTGGTCTGAGTGTCTATTTTTCTGCCAATACCATGCTGTTTTGATTGTCGTGGCCCTATAATATAGTTTGAAGTCAGGTATTGTAATGTCCCCAGCTTCATTCTTTTTCTTTAGGATTGCTTTGGCTATTCTGGGTTTTTTATACTTCCATATAAATCTGATGATTTTTTGCTCCATTTCTTTAAAAAATGTCATTGAAATTTTGATGGGAATTGCATTAAATTTGTATATTGCTTTGGGTAATATGGCCATCTTGATTATATTTATTCTTCCTAACCAAGAACAAGGTATATTCTTCCATCTCATTATATCTTTTTCGATTTCCCTTAGCAATGGTTTATAGTTTTCATTATATAAGTCCTTTACATTCTTTGTTATGTTTATTCCTAAGTATTTTATTTTTTTTGTTGTTGCAAACGTGAAGGAGATTGTTCTTTTGAGTTCGTTCTCAAATGTTTCATTGTTGGCATATAGAAAGGCTATTGACTTCTGTATGTTAATTTTGTATCCTGCGACCTTACTGTATTGGCTTATTGTTTCTAGTAGTCTTTTAGTGGATTCTTTGGGGTTTTCGATGTATAGGATCATATCATCTGCAAAAAGTGATACCTTTACTTCTTCTTTTCCGATATGGATGCCTTTTATTTCTTTGTCTTGTCTGATTGCTCTGGCTAGAACCTCTAGTACCACATTAAATAAGAGTGGAGAGAGTGGACAACCCTGTCTTGTTCCTGATATAAGGGGGAAAGCCTTCAGTTTAGTGCCATCTAATATGATGTTAGCTGATGGTTTATCATATATGGCCTTTATCATGTTGAGATATTTTTCTTCTATACCCATTTTGTTGAGAGTCTTAAATATAAAATTGTGTTGTATTTTATCGAAAGCCTTTTCTGTGTCTATTGATAAGATCATGTGGGGTTTTGTTGTTGTTGTTGTTGATATGGTGTATTACGTTAACCGTTTTACGTATGTTGAACCATCCTTGAGATTCTGGAATGAATCCCACTTGATCATGATGTATTATTTTTTTAATATGTTGTTGTATTCGATTTGCTAGTATTTTGTTTAGTATTTTAGCATCTGTATTCATTACAGATATTGGTCTGTAGTTTTCTTTTTTTGTGCAGTCCTTGCCTGGTTTTGGTAAGAGGGTTATGTTGGCCTCATAAAATGTGTTTGGAAGTATTGCTTCTTCTTCAATTTTTTGGAAGACTTTGAGTAGAATAGGAACCAAGTCTTCTTTGAATGTTTGATTAAATTCACTGGTATAGCCATCAGGGCCTGGACTTTTATTTTTGGGGAGGTTTTTAATGGTTTTTTTCTATTTCTTCTCTACTAATAGGCCTGTTTAGGCTTTCTGCTTCTTCTTGACTCAGTCTAGGAAGGTTGTATTGTTCTAGGAATTTATCCATTTCTTCTAGATTGTTGAATTTAGTGGCATAAAGTTTTTCATAGTATTCTACAATAATTCTTTGTATATATACGGTGTCTGTGGTGATTTCTCCTCTTTCATTTTGGATTTTGTTTATATGAGTTCTTTCTCTTTTTTCCTTGGTAAGTCTTGCCAAGGGTTTGTCAATTTTGTTGATCTTTTCAAAGAACCAGCTCCTTGTTCTATTAATTTTTTCTATAGATTTTCTGTTCTCTATTTCATTTATTTCTGCTCTGATTTTTATTATCTCCTTTCTTTGGCTGGTTTTGGGTTGTCTTTGTTCTTCTTTTTCTAGTTCCTTAAGGTGTGAAGTTAAGTGGTTCACTTGGGCTCTATCTTGTTTGTTCATGTATGCCTGAAGTGATATGAACTTCCCTCTTATCACTGCTTTTGCTACATCCCATAGATTCTGATATGTCGTATTGTCATTTTCATTAGTCTGTATATATCTTTTGATCTCTGCACTTATTTCTTCTTTGACCCATTCATTTTTTAAAAGTATGTTGTTTAGTTTCCACATTTTTGTGGGATTTTTTTCCTCTTTTTTGCAGTTGAATTCTAGTTTCAAGGCTTTATGATCAGAAAATATGCTTGGCACAACTTCGATTTTTCTGAATTTGCTGATGTTGTTTTTGTGGCCCAACATATGGTCAATTCTTGAGAATGATCCATGTACACTGGAGAAAAATGTATACTCAGTCACTTTGGGATGAAATGTCCTGTAGATGTCTATCATATCCAGGTGCTCTAGTGTTTTGTTTAAGGCCACTATATCTTTGTTGATTCTCTGTTTGGATGACCGATCTAGAACCGTCAGCAGTGTATTGAGGTCTCCAAGTATGATTGTATTTTTGTCAGTTTTTGTTTTAAGGTCAATAAGTAGCTGTCTTATATATTTTGGTGCTCCTTGGTTTGGTGCATATATATTAAGAATTGTTATGTCTTCTTGATTCAGTGTCCCCTTAGCCATTATGAAATGGCCATTTTTGTCTCTGAGTACTTTTGCTGTCTTGTAGTCAGCATTATCAGATATGAGTATTGCTACGCCTGCTTTTTTTTGGATGTTATTTGCTTGGAGTATTGTTTTCCAGCCTTTCACTTTGAATTTGTTTTTATCCTTGTTACTTAGATGAGTTTCCTGTAGGCAGCATACAGTTGGATTTTCTTTTTTAATCCATTCTGCTACTCTGTGCCTCTTTATTGGTGAGTTTAATCCTTTTACATTTATTGTAATTATTGACACTTGTCATTTTATATATTGCTTTCTGTTAGTTTTGTGTCTTGTTTGATCCTTCTCTTTCGTTTTTCTATCTTTTGTTTTTATTTGGTTGTATTCCATACATCTTTCCTCTGTTGCTATCTTTTTTTTTGTTTTTTGTGTTTTTTTTTTTTGTATTTTTCTGAAGCTGGAAATGGGGAGAGACAGTCAGACAGACTCCCGCATGCGCCCGACCAGGATCCACCTGGCACGCCCACCAGGGGCGATGCTCTGCCCACCAGGGGGAGATGCTCTGCCCCTCCGGGGCATCGCTTTGCCGTGACTAGAGCCACTCTAGCGCCTGGGGCAGAGGCCAAGGAGCCATCCCCAGCGCCTGGGCCATCTTTGCTCCAATGGAGCCTTGGCTGCAGGAGGGGAAGAGAGAGACAGAGAGGAAGGAGGGGTTAGGGGGTGGAGAAGCAAATGGGTGCTTCTCCTATGTGCCCTGGCTGGGAATCAACCGGGTCCCCTGCACGCCAGGCCGACGCTCTACTGCTGAGCCAACCTGGCCAGGGCCTGTTGCTATCTTTTTTATGTCATGTGCTTCTGTGGTTGTTTTTTCAATGGTGGTTACCTTTAAGTAATGAAAAGGGTTTCTACCCTGTTCATTGTAGTGCACTATTTTGTGAGTACTTTTGCACTCCATCATCCTTTGCTACTATTAATCTCCATCTTCTCCCCCCTTTCTTTTTGTTGTTGTCACAGTTTAAATTTGGTTTTATTGTGTTCTTCTTGGAGCTTTTACTTGTGGCTTTTTTTTGTTGTTGTTTTTCTTTGTATCTGATTGGAGAACCCCCTTTAGTAATTCTGGAGTGGGGGTTTTTTGATGATAAATTCCCTCATCTTTTCTGTATCTGTGAATGTTTTTATTTCTCCTTCATATTTCAAGGATAGCTTTGATGGGTATAGTATTTGTGGCTGGAAGTTCTTCTCTTTCAGGACTTTAAATATTGGGGTCCACTCTCTTCTAGCTTGTAGAGTCTCTGCTGAGAAATCTGATGATAATCTAATGGGCTTTCCTTTATATGTTGTATTCTTCTTTTCCATGGCTGCCTTGAGAATTTTTTCTTTGCCGTTGGTTTGTGCCAATTTCATTATGATATGCCTTGGAGTAGGTTTGTTGGGGTTAAGAAAACTCGGAGTTCTGTTTGCTTCTTGAATTTGAGGCTTTAGTTCTTTCCACAGGCTTGGGAAGTTCTCATCTATTATTTGTTTGAGTATGTTCTCCATTCCATTTTCTCTCTCTTCTCCCTCTGATATACCTATTATTCTTATGTTATTCTTTTTGATGGAGTCAGATAATTCTTGTAGGGCTATCTCATTTTTTTTTAATTTTTGAGTCTCTTTCTTCTTCTCTCTGTTGTGTCTCAAGTTGCTTGTCTTCTATTTCACTAACCCTCTCTTCTATCTGGCCTGTTCTATTAGCTAAGCTTGTTACCTCATTTTTCAGCTCGTGAATTGAGTTTTTATCTCTGTTTGATTTGTTTTTATAGTTTCAATTTCCTTGGAAATATATTCTTTGTGTTCGTTGAGTTGTTTTCTGAGCTTCCTAAATTGCCTTTCTGTGTTTTCTTGTATATCTCGAAGGATTTTTAGGACTTCTATTTTAAATTCTCTGTCATTTAGCTCCAAGGTTTCCAATATATTAAATTTTTTCTCCATAGATTTTTTTCTCATCTAGCTCTGTTACCTCTCTTTCTTTTGTATCAATGATATTCGATTTTCTCTTCCTTAATGACATGTGAGGGTGGTTTTGTTGATAGTATTAATGAGATTTAATAAAGAATAAAAAGTTAAAAAAATAAAAAATCGGAAAGAATTCTTGTTTTTTTAAAAAAATTAATAATGAAATAAAGAAAAATAAAATAAAAATTTTTAAAAAAAGGAAATTATTCCCCCTCCTCCTTTTTTTCTCTCCTCTCCTCTCCCCTCTTTCTTGAGAAAATCTTGTGGTGAACTGTGAATTATATTTTACTAAATAGAACAAACAATACCTGTAATGGAGGGCCTGAATTGGGGAGAAGTAATAAAGGGGCAAAAAAAAAAAAAAAAAAAAAAAAAGGGCATATGGATCCTCAAAAAGCAAATAAGATAAAAAATTGGGTCAAGAATAAAATGATTTGCTTTTAGGTGTTGGTTGACTAAGAGTTATGATGACAGGAATAAGAGGGAAACAGGAAAATGGGGGGACAAATTAAAAAATTACTATTGTATTTAGTGGAACAAGAACTAGATAAAATGGAGAGCCAGGGATGGGAGCACTGCTAGTGTGTTTAAAAGGTGAAGTAACCCCCCCAAATGCCACAAACATAAGTTTGAGTCCCAGATAAGATATTGTTCGTTATTGAGGTTTGAATGAGAGGAGACGTAAAGGAGAAAGGAAGAAACTAATATAGAGGGAGAAAAGAAAGAGAGAGAGAGAGAGAGAAAAGAGGAAACCACTAAAAGAAGAAAAAAGAAAAAAGAGGAGAGAGAGAGAGAGTTAAGGGTTTTGGAGTGCAACCCTCATAGAGAGAAAGGAAGAGGAAAGAAAAGATAATGGGAGATGTAACACTTATGGGTAGTGTAGTTCAAGGAAAGGAAAGAGTAAGACCGGCAGAAAGTTAAATGACCAAATTGGAGGAGGAATAAAAAATATCAAGAATGAAGATAAGAGAAACAAACGAACAAATATAATAAAATGGGATAGGCTATAAAGTCTGCATATTATTCTTGATTTTGAGAGGTTATCTTCTTGCTTTTTCTTTTCTCTCCCTCTTCCTGTTCGCTGACTCTGTACCTCGGGTTCTGCCCCTTTGGCACGCTCAGGTAGAGGTTTGCAGTTGATAAGTCTCTATGGTGATGTCGTGTATTGTGCTTCAGTCTCGTTGGCAGTCGAGGCTCATTAGCATTTATAGGCTCCGCCAGTGAGAGAGTCCGTGTTCCTGGAGCCTTTCTCCTAGTCTTTCCTTCCTCAATTAGTAGCCTGATAATCCAGGTATGGGGTTGCTGCTGCCTCTTCCTGGATAGTAAGAGGCTCAAAGAGCTGGCAACTCCCCCACTCTATTCCCACTCAGCACAGGACTCTGGTTAAGGCTCAGTCAGTCAGAGCTGCTAGCATAATCAGGCGGGGCTTCCACCCACTCAAAGACCTCTGGCTCTGCCACTCTGTGTGATAACATGGGTGCGCACTGCCGAGGCACTTGGAGGAATCTCTCACCCACTATCTGCGCATGCAGATCAGGATATCAGGCCAGCAGTCTCACACTCTGAGTGAAACCCCCACCCGCACGGAAAAGTTCCAGCGTTGAAATTGGCTCTCTCTACGTCCCCGGGCGTGGCTTTTTCAAGGTGCTGAGGTGGCCCGAGATTCTGCTTTTTGGCCCACACAAAGGCCCCTGACTCTGCCCCTCTGTGGGATAACACGGGCGGGCACTGTCGAGGCACTCTGGAGGAATCTCTCGCTCACTATCTGCGCACGCAGACCAGGATATCAGGCCAGCAGTCTCACCTGAGTGAAACCCCCACCCGCACGAAAAATTTCCAGCGTTGGAATTAGCTCTCACTCCGTCCTCATGCATGGCTTTCTCAGGGCACTGGGGCGCCCTGAGATTCTGCTTTTGGCCCACACAGAGGCCTCTGACTCTGCCCCTCTGTGGGGTAACACGGGCGCCCACTCTTGAGGTGCTGGGAGGAATCTCTCGCTCACTCTCTGTGCACGCCAACCAGGATATCAGGCCAGGCACCTCACCCTCTGAGTGAATCCCCCTCCCGCACGGAAAAGTTCCAGCATTGGAATTAGTTCTTGCTCCCTCTCCATGCACGGCTTTTTCAGGGCTGCAGGGGCGGCCCTGGAGATTCTGCTTTCAGCCCACACAAAAGCCCCTGACTCTGCCTCTCTGTGGACAACAAGGGCGCCCACTCTCGGGGCTCTGGAAGGAATCTCTCACCCACTATCTGCACGCGCCAACCAGGAGATCGGGGAAAATGGCTGCCCGCTTGTCTTTCTTTGTCTGGGTTTGGCGTGAGTGTTAGCTTGTATTGCCCGGGTTGCCACAGGAACAGTTTTTCCTCGGCCTGGATCTCTGTGCCACAGCCTGGTTCGGCCGTTTGTGCCATGGTCTGGATCTATTCACCCCCTTTGCCTGCCTCAGTTTCTATATTCTTAGTTCCCAGTGAAAGCCACCCTGTTTAGGTTAGTGAGGAAGGTGGAGTATTTCTTACTCCCTATTTCCTTCAGGGTTTGATTATATATTTAGCCAATTTTTCGCTCGACCATACCTTCGGGTGTATTGCGAAACATCTGGAGGCTCCAAGGATAGGTTTTTCTGTTTCTGGTTGAAGATCTTGTTGAGTTTTGGGGGAGATTTATCGGTATTGCTTCCTACCGCGCCATTACTCTGACGTCATCTCCTCTAAATTGTGCTTTCTATAACAGTTATTGGAGTACTAAAAGAAGTGACTGGCAAGCACAGACTCATGACTCAATCTAGAGCTTTAAGATCAAACAATGCTTCACAATACAGAGATGTGTAAGTTTTTCTGTGATAAATACCACATTGCTGAAAGTAGATACGATGATATTTTTTTATACTACATTTGCAGCAGGTGAAAAGAGTGACAAATTTATTGTCAGAGGGGATTTATCCCTCTGATTTCAAAAACAATTCTAATTGTAATACCTCTAGAAAATTGTTATACCAAAAAATACAAATAAAGAAAATATCACCCTCTAATCTTTTCCACCTTAATATGTTGTGACTAACTTGCTGTATTATTTAATATTTTACTATATTCCATGGAAAATGGGCAAGGTAAGGAGCATCCGATTGTCTGGGTCCCACTGATGGGTCAACTAGCAGTGAGGTCTTCTTGACCTCCTCCCACCACTTGTGACTCGCTTTGACCAACAGCATGTAGCAAAAATAGTTTGCTGTTTCTGCTGCCTAGTCCCCAAGAGCCTTTGTGTGCTTGCATTTGCTCTCTTGGAACCACCATGGGAATAAGCCCAGGCTGCCTACTGGATAACGGGTCACATGACTGGGTGCCCCATCACCCCAGCAGCTATCTATTCAACCCCTAGAAGCAGAGCCGTTTTGTTGTGGACCGTAAATGGCTAAAAGCCTTTGTAAATTTGAGGCTTAGCAAAAGGCTAAGTTCTCTCCCTTCACCTCCATATTGGCTATGATGCTGAGTATTTGCACCCACTTCACTTGCTTCCTTAAATTGCTGGAAGCAATTTACATGCCTTCCTCTTACTTTTTGTTTGTTCAGATGTTGGTTGATTTCATTTATGCATGGTAGGGGGATTCCTGTTTATGCTTTGGGAGAGTTTCTGTTTTTAACCTCAGATGTGTAACTTTGTATCAAGGACTTCCTTGATTTGCATATGGCTATATAATAAAGCAAACTGGGGATATGGGGTGCTGGGATATTGCCATCAGCATTGAAGAGTCCTCCTGGTCCCATCCTTTTTTCTTAATAAGTCTGTTTTCTTAAATCCACACCATTCTCCCTCAAAACCCAGAATTAGGAGCTGCGCTGGTCCATGGCACCATTTAGCTGCTATGTAGCTGAGCACAAAGGTGTGAGTCCAGTGAGATCAGAATATGCATGCAGGTAATCATGGCCTATGCTGCTGACCCTGAAATTCTGGTTTCATGTTTCTACATTTTGGGATAGTAAGTTACTTGTGGTACTATTTTCATGGAGAAGATGTGTTCAGACTTGACAAAATATCTTAATTGAAAAACAAAATAACAAGAAAAATATCAAATTATTGAGACACAGTATTAGAATTTATATTATAGAAAGATACAAATGCAAATATCAAGTCATATTCCCAGCTCATTATTAAATATTTATGAAGCTATTTCCCCTGTAAAAATATCCTCTGGAACTATTTTATGTAGGTGATTCTGAGAGATTTTGTAGTTTAATAGAAAGGATCTCTTGCTGATGATATGGCTGTAGAGGGTTTAGTTTTAATTCTGCAATTAGGAAGTCATGAGAGTAGGGGTGATGTGCTTTATCTCTGGGGGCCACATGCTTTTACAACTGCATAGTAAAGGGTTTGTAACAACAATAATAGCTAAGATTTAGTGACTGCTTATTATGTGACAGGCACTATTCTGTGGATTTTTTTTTACAGAGACAGAGAGAGAGTCAGAGAGACAGATAGACAGGAATGGAAAGAGATAAGAAGCATCAATCATCTGTTTTTTGTTGTGACACCTTAGTTGTTCATTGATTGCTTTCTCATATGTGCCTTGACCGTGGGGCTACAGCAGACCAAGTAACCCCTTGCTCAAGCCAGTGACCTTGGGTTCAAACTGGTGAGCTTTGCTCAAACCAGATGAGCCTGCGCCAAAACAGTGACCTCAGGGTCTCAAACATGGGTCCTCTGTATCCCAATCTGATGCGCTATCCACTGTGCCACCACCTGGTCAGGCTATTCTGTGGATTTTTAAGTGCTATTTAATTTCTTATACAGTTGCACTTCAAACTTCTCATCTATAAAAGATATATATTAATATGACTTACCTTTTGAATAGGACTCTTTTTATGAAATGAAATGATTCTAAATAATCTCTGGGGTTTAATTGTTCTACCAGGATCATTTTAATATTTTTATAAGGCAGTGCAATTAAACAGTACTTTTTGTTTTTATTTGCTAAATTGATAGCTAAATAATTATTAATTAGATCTTTTTTAAAAGAATTTTTTTCCTGATTATAATAAAGTTTATTTAGAAAGTTCTAAATGTGATAGAAGTGAGTTTGGGCTGCGTAGGCTCAGGAAACAGTTACAGAGGGGGAAGAAGGGCCCTGGGAGCTTAGGAGAGAGAGAGGCAAAGGTGACGTGCCTGGGGGAAGGAGAGGTGGAAGGGAAAGGGGCAGGCATGCTTCTGAGGGAGGAGTGCTGGATCTTTCATCTTGAGGTTTTTAAAGACTGAGAGTTTAAGGAAGATCCTAGGGGCCAATCTTAATAGAATATTCATCAGCTTTATGCTGATGAACCCAAACAAGATTTATTCCCCTGACTTTATCTGTTCTTAAGTGTGTGGGGCACAAATAGCACTATTAATTGGATTTTTGTTAGCCATCTCCCTAAGTGGGTGATTTAAGCTATTTATCCTCTGGTTGGAGAGAAGTATGAACCATTTACTCAAGTGTCTTTGGTTAGGGATAAAGAAGTCTTTGGGTTTTTTTTACTGGGTATATTTTGGGATTGAATTTCTCAAGCCAATGTCAATAAATGTTATACATTCATAAAAAGACAAAAAGATGAACAATACATCAGCAATATGTGAATAGAGTATGTTTTCTGTATATGGATAACTTGCCAGTCTATGTCAGGTCTAGGCTAAGCTTAGAGAAGAGTCAAAAATTTCCAGGAAAACCTGAGAAATTAGTCATACAAATGACAAAAAGATTGACTATTTTGAGTGACTTTCAACAGATGCCAATGTGGGCACAATTTTGCCAAAGATGTCAATTGCTAGGCTCCTTACTGAACACAATAAAAGCACTAATCATAAGGGAAATTTTTTATTTTTATACTCTATTAAACTTTGGAGCTTCTCTTTGTCAATAGACACTATTTAGATAGCAATGAGACAAATCACGAAGTAGGAGAAGATTATTGAATTGCCTACAAATTCAAATATTCAGAACACAGAAAACTCCCACATGATGATAAGGAAGGCTCATATACAGAAAAATGGGCAAAAGACTTGAACAGGCACTTACAAAAACATTTAAAATGCTAATATATGAAACAGTGCTGGAAATCATTAGTCATCAAGGGAATTACATTAAATCAGAATAAATGGAATGGCTAAAATGAAAAAGACAGACAATACCTGATGTTTGCAAAGATGTAGGATAGTAGGATAATTAGAATTCATACACACTTGCTGGGAACATAAATTAGCACAACACCTTTGGAAAACTGCCACATCTGCTAAAGGTGACTGTATGCACACCTTCTCAACCAGGTATTTTACTCATAGATACTCAGTAGAAAATGTGTATGTACATCATGTTCACCAAAGACATGCACAAGATATTTATTGGAATACTTTTGTAATAGAGAAAAACTGGAAATCAAGTATCCATCAAAAGTAGGTAAATAGTGGTATATTAACAGTGCAATATGTTGTAGTAATAAAAAAAAACTTTACGCAGCAACATAGATGAATCTCATAAACATTATATTGAGCAAAAGAAGGGAGGCAGAGGCCTTAGCCAGTTAGCTCAGCTTGTTAGAACCTTCTCCTGATATGCCAGGGTTGAGAGTTCAATCCCCAGTCAGGGCACATGCAGGAATCAACCAATGGATTCATGGATAGGTGGAACAAAAAATCTGAGTTTCTCTCTGTCTCTCATTTTTTCTCTCTTTCCCTTTCTCTCTTTTTCTAAAACCAATCAATCAATAAAAAAGGCAGGCATAAAAGAATAATAATGTCCATTTATAAAGCTCAAAAGCAGGCAAAACTAAAATAGAGTGTTAAAAGTCAAGAAAATCATTACTTTGGGGAGGTGGCTAATGACTGGGAGGAGCAAGTGTTTATCTTAGGGATTTTAATGACTGGGAGAGGGCATGAAGGGGCTTCTGAGATATTCAATTCTTGATCTGAATGGACACTATACAGGTGTGTTCACTCTGAATACATATTGAGCTGCTTGTGACTCCTGTACTTTTCTATATGTTTATTATACTTCAGTCTAAGAGTATTTAAAAGAGAGAACCAGTTTGAGAACTGTCATGCTTCCCATAGAACAGCCATGGGTTGTAGGTAACAATAATGGTGGATGCAGCAAGAGCAGAGCACGCTTTCTCATGAGAATGACCAACATGTTGGTGCTCAGTACTAGGTCTTGGGAGCTACTGGCCCAGAAGAGACCAGTCCCAGGCACTTTGACTCTGATCGATGATGGAGCATGTAGGCAAAGATTACAACTCTGGGGTCTGGGGAGCTATGGAACTGACTATGGGCAAACTCTTACAGGCAGGAGTTCATGTACCAGGAAACAGGTGATAGACAGTGCTTAGATTAGGACAGCATGTCCCTAGGTATAAACAGAGAGTATGCAACTCTCAAGCTTGCCACTTGATCCTGGTATGTGTGTGAGATAATTAGAAGCAAAACCATATAACTGGAAGATGTCCTACCTCAACTGAGAATTGTGATATGGCATGACTTCATCTCCAGTAAGCATGAACCAAGAATGCATTAAGAAATGGCAAGTAAATACTAATGCATAGATAATAACCTCATTTTATGCAGCACCATTGTCTTTTCAGAGAACTTTTACAAATAGGATTCCATCTGAAGTTCAAAACATCCTTGAGGGAGGCAGGACTTGTATTCCTACCCATCTAAATAAATGAGTCATCCAGGCTTCAAAGAAGAAAACATGATGTATTTAATGGCATGTGACTCAAGAGCTTAGGCACCACATTTTCTTGTGCAATGCTTTCGTGGCTGAGCCATGATGAATGCTCACAATGGGATGTAACTATGGCAGCATGGGATGTGGAAGAAAAACATTTTTTTAAATTTAAGCAGTTTTACATATTTCTGATGTGGGACTTAGAAATGGAAGGCTGACAACAGCTATTTTTTTTCAAAGCTCTTTTTCTTTTTTTTCTTTTTTTTTATAATTTTATTTTTTTAATGGGGTGACATCAATAAATCAGGATACATATATTCAAAGATAACAAGTCCAGGTTATCTTGTCGTTCAATTATGTTGCATACCCACCACCCAAAGTCAGATTGTCCTCTGTCACCTTCTATCTTGTTTTCTTTGTGCCCCTCCCCACCCCCTATCCCTCTCCCATTCCCCCCTCCCCCCCGTAACCACCACACTCTTATAAATGTCTCTTAGTTTCACTATTATGTCCCACCTACGTATGGAATAATACAGTTCCTGTTTTTTTTCTGATTTACTTATTTCGCTTCGTATCATGTTATCAAGATCCCACCATTTTGCTGTAAATGTTCCGATGTCATCATTTCTTATGGCTGAGTAGTATTCCATAGTGTATATGTGCCACATCTTCTTTATCCAGTCATCTATTGATGGGCTTTTTGGTTGTTTCCATGTCCTGGCCACTGTGAACAATGCTGCAATAAACATGGGGCTGCATGTGTCTTTACGTATCAATGTTTCTGAGTTTTGGGGATATATACCCAGTAGAGGGATTGCTGGGTCATAAGGTAGTTCTATTTTCAGTTTTTTGAGGAACCACCATACTTTCTTCCATAATGGTTGTACTACTTTACATTCCCACCAACAGTGTATGAGGGTTCCTTTTTCTCCGCAGCCTCTCCAACATTTGCTGTTACCTGACTTGCTAATAACAGCTAATCGAACAGGTGTGAGGTGGTATCTCATTGCCGTTTTGATTTGCATTTCTCTAATAGCTAAAGAAGATGAGCATCTTTTCATATATCTGTTGGCCATTTGTATTTCTTCCTGGGAGAAGTGTCTATTCATATCCTCTTCCCATTTTTTTATTGGATTGTTTGTTTGTTTGTTGTTGAGTTTTATGAGTTCTTTGTATATTTTGGATATTAGGCCCTTATCTGAGCTGTCGTTTGAAAAAATCATTTCCCATTTAGTTGGCTTTCTGTTTATTTTGTTATCAGTTTCTCTTGCTGAGCAAAAACTTCTTAGTCTGATGTAGTCCCATTCATTAATTTTTGCCTTCACTTCTCTTGCCTGTGGAGTCAAATTCATAAAATGCTCTTTAAAACCCAGGTCCCTGAGTTGAGTACCTATGTCTTCTTCTATGTTCTTAATTGTTTCAGGTCTTATGTTTAGATCTTTGATCCATTTTGAGTTAATTTTAGTACAGGGGGAGAGACTGTAGTCCAGTTTCATTCTTTTGCATGTGGCTTTCCAGTTTTCCCAGCACCATTTATTGAAGAGGCTTTCTTTTCTCCATTGTGTGTTGTTGGCCCCTTTATCAAAAATTATTTGACTATATATATGTGGTTTTATTTCTGGACTTTCTATTCTGTTCCATTGGTCTGAGTGTCTATTTTTCTGCCAATACCATGCTGTTTTGATTGTCGTGGCCCTATAATAGAGTTTGAAGTCAGGTATTGAAATGCCCCCAGCTTCATTCTTTTTCTTTAGGATTGCTTTGGCTATTCGGGGTTTTTTATAGTTCCATATAAATCTGATGATTTTTTGCTCTATTTCTTTAAAAAATGTCATTGGAAGTTTGATGGGAATTGCATTAAATTTGTATATTGCTTTGGGTAATATAGCCATCTTGATTATATTTATTCTTCCTAGCCAAGAACAAGGTATATTCTTCCATCTCATTATATCTTTTTCGATTTCCCTTAACAATGGCTTATAGTTTTCATTATATAAGTCCTTTACATTCTTTGTTATGTTTATTCCTAAGTATTTTATTTTTTTTGTTGCAATCGTGAAGGGGATTATTCTTTTGAGTTCGTTCTCAGTTGTTTCATTGTTGGCATATAGAAAGGCTATTGACTTCTGTATGTTAATTTTGTATCCTGCGACCTTACTGTATTGGCTTATTGTTTCTAGTAGTCTTTTTGTGGATTCTTTGGGGTTTTCGATGTAGAGGATCATATCATCTGCAAAAAGTGATACCTTTACTTCTTCTTTTCCGATATGGATGCCTTTTATTTCTTTGTCTTGTCTGATTGCTCTGGCTAGAACCTCTAGTACCACATTAAATAAGAGTGGAGAGAGTGGACAACCCTGTCTTGTTCCTGATTTAAGGGGGAAAGCCTTCAGTTTAGTGCCATTTAATATGATGTTAGCTGATGGTTTATCATATATGGCCTTTATCATGTTGAGATATTTTCCTTCTATACCCATTTTGTTGAGAGTCTTAAACATAAAATTGTGTTGTATTTTATCGAAAGCCTTTTCTGCGTCTATTGATAAGATCATGTGGTTTTTGTTCTTTGTTTTGTTGATATGGTGTATTACATTAACCGTTTTACGTATGTTGAACCATCCTTGAGATTCTGGGATGAATCCCACTTGATCATGATGTATTATTTTTTTAATATGTTGTTGTATTCGATTTGCTAGTATTTTGTTTAGTATTTTAGCATCTGTATTCATTAGAGATATTGGTCTGTAGTTTTCTTTTTTTGTGCCATCCTTGCCTGGTTTTGGTATGAGGGTTATGTTGGCTTCGTAAAATGTGTTTGGAAGTATTGCTTCTTCTTCAATTTTTTGGAAGACTTTGAGTAGAATAGGAACCAAGTCTTCTTTGAATGTTTGATAAAATTCGCTGGTATAGCCGTCAGGGCCTGGACTTTTATTTTTGGGGAGGTTTTTAATGGTTTTTTCTATTTCTTCTCTACTGATAGGTCTGTTTAGGCTTTCTGCTTCTTCTTGACTCAGTCTAGGAAGGTTGTATTGTTCTAGAAATTTATCCATTTCTTCTAGGTTGTTGAATTTAGTAGCATAAAGTTTTTCATAGTATTCTACAATAATTCTTTGTATATCTACGGTGTCCGTGGTGATTTCTCCTCTTTCATTTTGGATTTTGTTTATATGAGTTCTTTCTCTTTTTTCCTTGGTAAGTCTTGCCAAGGGTTTGTCAATTTTGTTGATCTTTTCAAAGAACCAGCTCCTGTTTCTATTAATTTTTTCTATAGTTTTTCTGTTCTCTAATTCATTTATTTCTGCTCTGATTTTTATTATCTCCTTTCTTCGGCTGGTTTTGGGTTGTCTTTGTTCTTCTTTTTCTAGTTCCTTAAGGTGTGAAGTTAAGTGGTTCACTTGGGCTCTCTCTTGTTTGTTCATATATGCCTGAAGTGATATGAACTTCCCTCTTATCACTGCTTTTGCTGCATCCCATAGATTCTGATATGTCGTATTGTCATTTTCATTAGTCTGTATATATCTTTTGATCTCTGCACTTATTTCTTCTTTGACCCATTCATTTTTTAAAAGTATGTTGTTTAGTTTCCACATTTTTGGGGATTTTTTTCCTCTTTTTTGCAGTTGAATTCTAGTTTCAAGGCTTTATGATCAGAAAATATGCTTGGTACAACTTCAATTTTTCTGAATTTGCTGATGTTGTTTTTGTGGCCCAACATATGGTCAATTCTTGAGAATGATCCATGTACACTGGAGAAAAATGTATACTCAGTCACTTTGGGATGAAATGTCCTGTAGATGTCTATCATATCCAGGTGCTCTAGTGTTTTGTTTAAGGCCACTATGTCTTTGTTGATTCTCTGTTTGGATGACCGATCTAGAGCCGTCAGCGGTGTATTGAGGTCTCCAAGTATGATTGTATTTTTGTCAGTTTTTGTTTTAAGATCAATAAGTAGCTGTCTTATATATTTTGGTGCTCCTTGGTTTGGTGCATATATATTAAGAATTGTTATGTCTTCTTGATTCAGTGTCCCCTTAGCCATTATGAAATGGCCATTTTTGTCTCTGAGTACTTTTCCTGTCTTGTAGTCAGCATTATCCGATATGAGTATTGCTACACCTGCTTTTTTTTGGATGTTATTTGCTTGGAGTATTGTTTTCCAGCCTTTCACTTTGAATTTGTTTTTATCCTTGTTACTTAGATGAGTTTCCTGTAGGCAGCATACAGTTGGATTTTCTTTTTTAATCCATTCTGCTACTCCGTGTTTTTCAAAGCTCTTTTTCTAGGAAGAAGACCAGTACCTGAGTTCCCCAGATTCCAAAACTGGCTTGTACTTCCACTGACTAGACCTCAAAGCCCTTTGCTGGAACCTCATCATCCGGATTGTGCTTCTCAGACTCTTCCTGTGCGTGAAATCACCAAGAGGGGGTTGGTCACATGCACAGTACACTTCCTTAGTTCTGACATGAGAACGAAGATAGGCATTTGTGATATGTTCCAAGCTGACATATATCCCTAGACTACATGTGTAGTAGTAAGAATAGATTATGCTATTGAAGGCGTGTGGACTTAGAGCTTCAGTATGCAGTCTTAGGGGCTAAGGCTTTTTAGAAACTGGTATCTTTTATTTAAACAATTAAATTTAACAGGGTGATATTGGTTGCTGCAGGTCAGCCGCGATGAGTATATTCAGGTACTGATTGGGAACGGTATGGAATTGGAGAAAATAGACACAAAGAATTAAAGAATATAAAAGATGGGTCTGGTAGAGCTTCACAGTTCCTATTGGCAGAAAATTACTGCCCTAGCAAAGCTGAGAAAACATGGCTGCCCCCAGAAACGCATCCTTCTTTATTTACAGGGCAAAGTGGAAATTAGGATACAGTTACCAAGGCAACTCAAGAACTCCATCAAGTGTAGAAAATCTCCTTAATACGTAAACATACACAAAGAAGCCAGTCTTTTCTTCCAGGGAACATGGGGAGAAGAATAATCAAATACATGGAGGTGTGGGGAAGGGCTTAGCCTTTTACAATTTAGCGAGGTGAGGGGCTGGGCAGCAGCCAGTTCCCCACACCTCTGTCCCCAAAATCCAAACTGCAAAATACCCTGTTGGCTTTTTGGTCCCCCAAAATTGGTCAGAGTATATAGATTTAGAGAAAACATCTCCACATCCTTTGGACATTTGATTATGTTGTATACCCATCACCCAAAGTCAAATCATCTGAAACCAAGTATTTTGTTTTCTTTTAAGCCCCTCCCCTGCCCTCACTGCTCTCCTTCACCCTTCCCTTCCCCCGGGTAACCACTGCACCCTGTCTCTGTCCATGAGTCTCAATTTTATGTCCCATCTATGTATGGGATCATACAGTTTTTAACTATCTCTGATTTACTTATTTCACTCAGTATAATGTTATCGAGGTCCATCCATGTTGTAAATGATACTATGTCATCAGTTCTTATGGCTGAGTAGTATTCCATTGTGTATATGTACCACATCTTCTTTATACAATTCTCTATTGAAGGGCATTTTGGATGTTTCTATGTCTTGGCCACCATAAACAATGCGACAATGAACATGGTGATGCATGTGTCTTTATGTATCAGTGTTTTCAAGTTTTGTGGGTATATACCCAGTAGAGGGGTTGCTGAGTCATATGGTAGTTCTATTCTTAATTTTTTGAGGAACCACCATACTTACTTCCATAATGGTTGCACTAATTTACATTCCCACCAACAGTGAATGAAGGTTACTTTTTCTCCACTGTCTCTCCAGCACTTATTACCTGTTTTGTTGACAATAGCTAATCTAACAGGTGTGAAGTGATATCTCATTGTAGTTTTGATTTGCATTTTTTGAACAGTTAGTGATGATGAGCATTTTTTTTATATATCTGTTGGCCATTTGTATGTCTTCTTGGGAAAAGTGTCTGTTCATGTCTTCTTCCCATTTTTTATTGGATTGTTTGTTTGCTTGTTGTTGTGTTTTATGAGTTCTTTGTATATTTTGGATATTAGTCCCTTATCTGAGCTGTTGTTTGAAAATATCATCTCCCATTTAGTTGGTTGCCTATTTGTTTTGTTGACAGTTTCTTTTGCTGTGCAGAAGCTTCTTAGTCTGATGTGGTCCCATTCATTTATTTTTGCCTTTACTTCCTTTGCCTTTGGAGTTAAATTCATAAAATGTTCTTTACAGCCAAGGTCCATGAGTTTAATATCTATGTTTTCTTCTATGTAATTTATTGTTTCAGGTCTTATATATATTTAGGTCTTTGATCCATTTTTCACTAATTTTTGTGCAAGGAGATAAACTGTAGTCAAGTTTTATTATTTTGCATGTGGCTTTTCAATTTTCCTAGTATCATTTATTGAAGAGGCTTTCTTTTCTCCATTGTGTGTTTTTGGCTCCTTTATCAAAGATAATTTGACCATATGTATGTGGTTTTATTTCTGAGCTCTCTATTCTCTTCTATTGGTGTGTGTGCATACTTTTCTGCGAGTACCATGCTGTTTTGATTATCATGGCTCTGTAGTATAGTTTGCAGTCAAATTTGTAATGCCTCCAGCTTTATTTTTTTAATTATTTGGTTATTCAAGGTTTTTTATGGTTCTATATAAACCTGATGATTTTTTGTTTCATTTCTTTAAAAAATGACATTGAAATTTTGATGAGAATTGCATTAAATTTGTATATTGCTTTGGGTAGTATGGTCATTTTAACTATATTTATTCTTCCTATCCAAGAACAAAAAATATTTTCCTATTTTATTTTGTCTTTTTTAATTTTCTTTAATAATGCTTTGTAGTTTTCAGTATATAGGTCCTTTACATTCTTTGTTATATTTATTCCTAGGTATTTTATTTTTTTGTTGCTATTGTAAAAGGGATTTTTTTTTAGTTCTTTTTCTGAGGTTTTATTGTTGGCTTATAAGAAAGCAATAGACTTATGTATATTAATTTTGTATCCTGTAACCTTACTGTATTGGTTTATTGTTTCTAATAGCTTTTCTGTAGAGTCTTTGGGGTTTTCTATATACACGTTCATATCATCTGCAGAAAGTGAAATCTTTACTTCTTTTCCAATATGAATGCCTTTTATTTCTTTGCCTTGTCTGATTGCTCTGGCTAGAACTTCCAGCACTATGTTGAATAGGAGTGGAGATAGTGGGCATCCTTGTCTTGTTCCTGATTTTAGAGGAAAAGTTTTCAGTTTTTTTACCATTTAGTATGATGTTAGCTAATGGTTTGTCTTAAATGGCCATTATTATGTTGAGATACTTTTCTTCTATATCCATTTTGTTGAGTGTTTTAAACATAAAAAGATGCTGCGTTTTATTGAATGCCTTTTCTGCATCTATTGATAGGATCATATGGCTTTTGTTCTTAGTTTTGTTGATATAGTGTATTATGTTAATTGTTTTATGTATGTTGAACCATCCTGTATTTCTGGGATGAATCCCACTTGATCATGATGAATTATTTTTTTTGATGTGTTGTTGTATTAGATTTGCTAGTATTTTGGTTAGGATTTTTGTAGCTGTATTCATTAGAGATATTGGTCTTATAGTTTTTTTTGTGTGTGTGTGTTGTCCTTGCCAGGTTTTGGTATGAGGGTTATGTTGGCCTCATACAATGTGTTTAGAAGGATTTTTTCTTCAATTTTTTGGAAGGCTTTGAGAAGGATAGGAACCAATTCTTTTTTGAATGTTTGGAAGAATTCACAAGTATATCTATCTATCAGGCCCTGGACATTTATTTTGGGGAGGTTTTTGGCAGTTTTTTCTATTTCCTCTCTGCTTATCGGTCTATTCAGTCTTCCTACTTCTTTGTGGTTCAGTCTAGGAAGATTGTATTGTTCAGGAGTTTATCCATTTCTTCTAGATTGTTGAATTTGGTGGCATATAATTTTTCATATTATTTTGAAATAATCCTTTGTATATTTATGATAACTGGTAATTTCTCTTTCATTTTGGATTTTGTTTATATGAGTCTTTTCTTTTTTTTTTCTTAGTGAGTCTTTCCAGGAGTTTGTCAATTTTATTGATCTTTTCAAAGAACCAGCTCTTTATTTTATTAATTTTTTCTATAGCTTTTCTTTTCTCTTTCATTTATTTCTGCTCTAATTTTATTATTTCCTTTCTTTTGCTGGTTTTGTTGTATTTTGTTGTTCTTTTTCTAATTCCTTAAGATGTGATGTTAGGTTGTTTACCTGGGCTCTCTCTTGCTTTTTCATATAGGCCTGTAGTGATATGAACTTCCCTCTTGTTACTGCTTTTGCTGCATCCCAGAGATTCTGATGTGTCATGTTGTCATTTTCATTTGTCTGTATATATATTTTAATCTCTTCTTTTATTTCTTTTTTTGATCCATTCATTTTTTAGAAGTATGTTGTTTAATTTCCACATTTTTGTGTGTGTATTTACTTCTTTTCTGCAGTTGAATTCTAGTTTCAAAGCCTTATCATCAGAGAATATGCTTGGTATAATTTCAGTCTTTCTAAATTTGTTGATGTTAATTTTGTGGCCTGAAATATGGTCTATTCTTGAGAATGTTCTATGTACACTGGAGAAAAATGTATACTCTGACATTTTGGGATGAAATGTCCTTTAAATGTTTATTATGTCCATTTGTTCTAGTGTTTCATTTAAGGCTGATATTTATTTATAGATTTTCTGTTTGGATGAACGATCTAAAGCCATCAATGGTGTATTGAAGTCTCCAAGTATGATGATATTTTTTTTGGTTTGCTCTTTTAGATCAATTAGTAGTAGTCTATATATTTTGGTGCTCCTTAGTTTGGTGCATATATATTAAGGAGTGTTTGTCTTCTTGATACACTGTCCCCTTTATCATTATGAAATGTCCATTCTTGTCTCTAGTTACCTTTGTTGTCTTGTAGTCAGAATTGTTAGATATGAGTATAGCTATTCCTGATTTTCTTTGGATATTATTTGCTTGGAGAATCATTTTTCAACCTTTCACTTTGAATCTATTTTTATCCTTGTAGCTTAGATGTGTCTCTTGAAGGCAGCATGCTGTTGGGTTTTGCTTCTTGATCCAATCTGCTACTCTGTGTCTCTTTATTGGTGAGTTCAATCCATTTACATTTAGTGTAATTATTGACACTTGAGGATTTTATATTGCCATTTTATATTCTACTTTTTGATAGCTTTGTGTCTTGTTTGGTTCTTTTTTAATTAATTAATTAATTTATTAAAATTTAATGCAGTGACATTGATAAATCAGGGTACATGTGTTGAGAGAAAACATCTCCAGATTATTTTGACATTTGATTGTGCTGTATACCTCTCATCCAAAGTCAAATTGTCTTCTGTCACCTTCTATCTGGTTTTCTTTGTGCCCCTCCCCTCCCCCAACACCTCTCTCCTTCCTCACCCATCCCTCCTTCCCCCACCCCCCTACCCCTGTTGCCATGACATTTTTGTTCATGTCTTTGAGTCTCATTTTTATGTCCCATCTATGTATGAATTCATATAGTTCTTAGTTTTTTTCTGATTTACTTATTTCACTTCGTATAATGTTATCAAGGTCCATCCATGTTATTGTAAGTGATCCGATGTCATCATTTCTTTCGGCTGAGTAGTATTCCATAGTATATATGTACCAAAGCTTTTTAATCCACTCGTCCGCTGATGAACACTTGGGCTGTTTGCAGATCTTTGCTATTTTGAACAATGCTGCCAAAAACATGAGGGTGCATTTCTCCTTTTGGAGCCGTTCTATGATGTTCTTGGGGTATATTCCTAAAAGTGGGGTAGCTGGGTCAAAAGGCAGTTTGATTTTCAGTTTTGTTTTTTTTTTGAGGAATCTCCATACTGTTTTCCACAGTGGCTGCAACAGTCTGCATTTCCACCAGCAGTGCAGGAGGGTTCCCTTTTCTCCACATCCTCACCAGCATTTATTCTGTGTTGTTTTGTTGATGAGCACCATTCTGGCTGGTGTGAGGTGATATCTCATTGTGGTTTTAATTTGCATTTCTCTAATGATTAGTGATGTTGAGCATTTTTTCCTATGCCTATTGGCCATCTGTATGTCCTCTTTGGAGAAGTGTCTATTCATTTCTTTTGCCCATTTTTGGATTGGATTGTTTGTCTTCCTGGTGTTGAGATTTACAAATTCTTTATAACTTTTGGTTATTAACCCCTTATCAGATGTATTGTCAAATATATTCTCCCATTGTGTAGTTTTTCTTTTTATTCTGTTCCTGTTGTCTTTAGCTGTTCAAAAGCTTTTTAGTTTGATATAGTCCCATTTGTTTATCCTGTCTTTTATTTCACTTCCCCGTGGAGATAAATCAGCAAATATATTGCTCCGAGAGATGTCAGAGAGCTTACTGCCTATGTTTTCTTCTAAGATACTTATGGTTTCACAGCCTATATTTAAGTCTTTTATCCATTTTGAGTTTATTTTTGCGAGTGGTGTAAGCTGGTGATCTAGTTTCATTTTTTTGCAGGTAGCTGTCTAATTTTCCCAACACCATTTGTTAGAGAGGCTGTCTTTACTCCATTGTATTTCCTTACCTCCTTTGTCAAATATCAGTTGTCCATAGAACTGTGGGTTTATTTCTGGGTTCTCTGTTCTGTTCCATTGATCTATATGCCTGTTCTTATGCCAGTACCAGGCTGTTTTGAGTACAATGGCCTTGTAGTATAACTTGATATCAGGAAGTGTGATACCTCCCACTTTATTCTTTTTTTTTGAGATTGCTGATGTTATTCATGTTATTTTTTGGTTCCATATAAATTTTTGGAATATGTGATGTATAACTTTGAAGTATGTCATTGGTATTTTAATTGGTATTGCATTGAATTTATAGATTGCTTTGGGTAATATAGACATTTTAATGATGTTTATTCTTCATAACTATGAGCACAGTATATGCTTTTACTTGTTTGTATCTTCCTTGATTTCTTTTATCAATGCTTTGTAATTATCTGAGTACAAGTCTTTAGTCTCCTTGGTTAAGTTTACTCCTAGGTACTTTATTTAGTTTTTTGTGACTGTGAAGGGGATTGTTTTCTTAATATCTCTTTCTGACTGTTCATTGTTGGTGTATAAAAATGCCTCTGATTTCTGAGTATTAATTTTATATCCTGTCACTTTGCTGAATTCATTTATCAGGTCCAGTAGTTTTTTGACTGAGATTTTAGGGTTTTCTATATACAATATCATATCATCTGCAAATAATGATAGTTTTACTTCTTTTCCAACTTGACTGCCTTTTATTTCTTCTTCTTGTCTGATTGCTGTGGCTAGGACTTCCAGGACTATGTTAAATAAGAGTGGTGAAAGGGGGCACCCCTGCCTTGTTCCTGATCTTAAGGGGATTGCTTTTAATTTTTGCCCATTGAGTATGATGTTGGCTGTGGGTTTCACATAGATGGCTTTTATCATGTTGAGGTATGTTCCCTGTATTCCCACTTTGCTGAGAGTTTTGATCCTGAATGGGTGCTGGATTTTATCAAATGCTTTCTCTGCATCTATTGAAATTATCATATGGTTTTTCTCCTTCTTTTTGTTTATGTGATGAATCACATTGATTGATTTACGAATATTGTACCAGCCTTGCCTCCCAAGAATAAATCCCACTTGATCATGGTGTATGATTTTTTCCATATATTGTTGAATCCGGTTTGCTAATATTTTGTTGAGGAATTTAGCATCTATATTCATCAGAGATATTGGCCTATAATTTTCTTTCTTTGTGTTGTCTTTGCCTGGTTTTGGAATCAGAATTATGCTCGCCTCATAAAAGGAGCTTGGAAGTCTTCCTTTCTCTTGAATTTTTTGAAATAGTTTGAGAAGGATAGGAGTTAGTTCTTCTTTAAATATTTGGTAAAATTCAGTTTGAAGCCATCAGGCCCTGGACTTTTCTTTGTTGGGAGTTTTTCGATAACTGTTTGAATCTCATTTGGTGTAATCGGTCTGTTTAGGTTTTCTGATTCTTCCAGATTGATTTTTGGAAGATTGTATGTTTCAAAGAATTTGTCCATTTCATCTAGGTTGTCTAATTTTTTGGATTACAGTTCTTCATAGTATTTTCTTACAATATTTTGTATTTCTGTTGTGTCAGTTGTTATTTCTCCTCTCTCATTTCTAATTTTATTTGAGTCCTCTCCTTTTCTTGGTGAGTCTAGTTAAAGGTTCATCAATCTTGTTTACCTTTTCAAAGAACCAGCTCCTAGTTTCATTGATCCTCTGTGTTGTTTCTTTAGCCTCAATGTCATTTATTTCTGCTCTGATCTTTATTATTTCCTTCCTTCTACTACATTTGGGCTTTACTTGCTGTTCTTTTTCTAGTTCTTTTAGATGCAGGGTTAAATTGTTTGTTTGAGCTTTTTCTAGCTTCTTAAGTTGTGCCTGTAGTGCTATGAACTTCCCTCTCATTACTGCTTTTGCTGTGTCCCATAAATTTTGAGTTGTTGTATGATCATTGTCATTCATTTCTAAAATTTTTTTATTTCTTCTTTGATCTCATTTTTAATCCATTTAACAACCTGCTATTTAGTTTCCATGTGTTTGAGAATTTTTGAGCTTTTCTGTTGTGGTTCATTTCTAGTTTCAAGCCGTTGTGATTGGAGAAAGTGCTTTATATGATTTCAATCTTATTAAATTTGTTGAGAGCACTTTTGTGCCCTAACATGTGGTCTATCCTAGAGAATGTACCATAAGCACTTGAAAAGAATGTATATTCTGCTGCTTTAGGGTGAAAGATTCTGAAGATATCTATTAAATCGAGTTGATCTAGTGTGTCCAATAAGTCTTCTGTTTCTTTGTTAATTTTCTTTCTTGAGGATCTATCTAGTGAAGTTAGTGGAGTATTGAAATCCCCTACTATTATAGTATTGCTGCTGATCTCATCCTTTAAATCCATCAAAGTCTGCTTTATATATTTAGGTGCTCCTATATTAGGTGCATAGATATTTATAATAGTTATATTTTCCTGTTGGATTACTCCCTTTATCATTATGTAGTGGCCTTCTTTATCTCTTTCTATATCCTTTGTTTTAAAGTCCAATTTGTCTGATATAAGTATTGCTACCCCAACTTTTTTTTCATTTCCATTTGCATGAAATGTTTTTTTCATCCTTTTACCTTCAATCTATGTGTATCTTTTGTTCTAAGGTGTGTCTCTTGTAGACAGCATATGTATGGGTCCTGTTTTCTTATCCATGCAGCTACCCTATGTCTTTTGATACGTTATGGTTATTATTGATATGTAGTTGTTTATTCCCATTTTATTCTTTAAAGCTGTATTCCTTTTTTTGCTATATTCTTTTTCCACTTTGATCTGTTTACAGCAGGCTCCATAACATTTTCTGCAGCATTGGTTTGGTTGTAATAAATTCCTTGAGTTGTTTTTTGTCTGGGAAGTTTTTTATTTCTCCTTCGATTTTAAATGATAGCCTTGCTGGATAAAGTAGTCTTAATTCTAAGTTCTTGTTTTGCATTACTTTGAATATTTCTCGCCATTTCCTTCTGGCCTCAAGTGTTTCTGTTGAGAAGTCGGATGTCATCCTTATGGGGGCTCCTTTGAAGGTGATAGCTTTTTTTTTCTCTTGCAGCTTTTAATATTTTCTCTTTATCGCTTAGCTTTAGTATTTTAATTATGATGTGTCTTGGTGTAGGTTTCTTTGGGTTTCTCTTTAATGGAGTCCTCTGTGCTTCTTGAACTTGTGAGAGTTTCTCCTGCATTAATTTAGGGAAGTTTTTAGCTATGATATGATTGAACAAAATCTCTATCCCTTGTTCTTTTTCTTCTTCTTCAGGAACCCCTATCATGTAGATGTTATTTCTCTTCATGTTGTCACAGAGCTCTCTAAGAGTTTTCTCAGACTTTTTGAGTCTCTTTTCTTTTTTCTTCTCTGTTTTCATGCTTTCATTCCAGTTGTACTCCAACTTGCTGATTCAATCTTCAGCTCTATCTATCCGGTTTTTAATTACTTCCATATTAGTCTTTATTTCTGATATTGTACTTATCTCTGACTGATTCTTTTTTATACTTGCTATTTCTTTTCTTTTTTTTTTTGTATTTTTCTGAAGCTGGAAACGGGGAGAGACAGTCAGACAGACTCCCGCATGCGCCTGACCGGGATCCACCCGGCAACGCTCTGCCCACCAGGGGGCGATGCTCTGCCCCTCTGGGGTGTAGCTCTGCCACGACCAGAGCCACTCTAGTGCCTGGGGCAGAGGCCAAGGAGCCTTCCCCAGTGCCTGGGCCATCTTTGCTCCAATGGAGCCTCAGCTCTGGGAGGGGAAGAGAGAGACAGAGAGGAAGGAGTGGGTGTGGGTGGAGAAGCAAATGGGCGCTTCTTCTATGTGCCCTGGCCAGGAATTGAACCCGGGTCCCCCGCATGCCAGGCTGACGCTCTACCGCTGAGCCAACTGGCCAGGGCCCTTGCTATTTCTTTATTTAGGTGTTCATAATGACCATCCATTGTTTTCTAAGATCCCTAAGCAACCTTACAATCATTATTTTGAACTTCACATCTGGAAGTTTGATTATTTCCATATCACTCAGTTCATTTCCTGAAGGTGTCTCTTGTGGTTTCATTTCAATCGCAGTTTTTTTTCTTCTCACTGTGTTTGGGTGTTTTATTTGTAGAGTTGGTTGAGTCTAGGCTTGGTGTTGTTTGCCTCCAGTTTTCAGTTGTGTTATTTCTAGGTCTTCTTGGGTTGGTGTCAGCTATTATTTGTAATCCACTTTCAGATTTGGGCAGCTTTGAAGCCTTGATTTGTTTGTTTTCTTAACAGGTGATAGTCTTGTTTACTGATCTCAGTAGGGGGCTTCCTTGAATCTGTATCCAGGAATGTGATGGGTGTAACCTGATACTCTGAAGGCCTCTTCTGCCAACTAATCTCTCTGGGGGCAGGGTGTTTTCTCAGCTTCAGTAGGGGGAGGTGTATCTCAGATCTCCATGGAGACCTGAGTTACTGCCCCTCCTCCCCACTTCTTGTTTCAGCTGTGTCTTGTTGCGCTGATTGGAGCTGGAGAGATGTCCAAAGATCTCTGATCCGGAAGCAATTCAGTACTGTTTTGTGGAAGGTTCAGTTCCTCCCCCAGCTATGGCCGCCTCAAGCACGGATAAGTCAGCTTTTTTAGTTTGTCTCCTGCTTTCCTTAACCCCTCACAGTCTGTCCCTCTCTCTGTCCTTTCCACTTAGGAGATAAGCTGGTCTTTTCAACACACCTCGCTCCCTGGTCACCAGGCAAGTGACTGTGAGCAGTATTTTCTGATCTTTTCTCTGGGGTGAGATCCCCTCTGGGCTCTCAGCCTCCCCCTCCCTTTCATTCCTGTAAGCAGGGGAGATTCAGGCGCTCTCTACCAGGTTTGTTGTGGTTTCTTCTTTGTTTCTTGGTTTTTGAGTGCTGTTCTTGTAGTCCAGAGTTGGTTTTTCATGCTGATTTTTCCTAAATTGATTTGTATTCCAGTTTGGTGGTGAGAGCTGGGCATCTGTGCGTCCACCTACTTCGCTGCCATCTTCTCTTGTTTGGTTCTTGTTTTTTTTTTTCTGGCATTTGTTTTTGTTTGTTTTTTTTTTCCCCACACTTCTGTCTTCTGTTTCTTCTTTTTTTAAGCTATGTGTTTTAATAGTGGCATTTTCAGGGGTGGTTACCATTAGGTTATTAGAAGAAAAATGATCATATTTATTAGAGTCCATTATTTTACGAGTGCTTCTGCACTCCATCCTCCTTTGTTACTGCTGATCTTTATCCTCTCCCCTTTCATGTTATTGTTGTCACAGATTATCCTTGTTTTTATTATGATTTTGTTAAAAATATTTACTTGTAATTTTGTCTTCTTTTGTTCTTTGTATCTGGTTGTATAAATTCCTTTAGTATTTCCTGTTGAGGGTTTCTGGTGACAAATTCTTTTATCTTCTGTATGTCTGTAAATGTTTTCATTTCCCCTTCATATTTGAAAGATAACTTTGATAGGTATAGTACTTTTGATTAATAGTTTCTCTCAGTTCTTTAAATGTTGGGGTCCACTCTATTCTGGCTTCTAGAGTATCTGCTGAGAAATCTGATGATAGCCTAATGGGCCTTCCTTTATATGTTATATCCTTCTTCTCCCTAGTTGTCTTGAGGATTCTTTTTTTGTCATCGATTTTTGATAATTTTATTATGATGTGTCTTGGAGTAGGTCTGTTTTGGTTGTCATAACTCGGCATTCTGTTTGCTTCTTGGCTTTGAGGCTCTAACTCTTTCCAGGCTTGAAAGTTCTAATCAATTATTTGTTTCAATATGTTCTCTATTTACTTTTCTCTCTCTTCTTCTATTATATCCATTATTCTTATATTGCTCTTCTGATGGAGTCAGACAATTCTTGTAGGGCTTTCTCATTTTTTAAAATTCATGAGTCTCTCTTTTCTTTCTCTGTAATATCTCTAGTTGCCTGTCTTCAATGTCACTGATTCTCTCCTCTATCTGGCTTGATGTATTGGCTAAGCTTGTTACCTCATTTTTCAGTTTATATATTGAGTTTTTCATCTCTGTTTGGTTCTTTTTTTATATACTTTCAATTTTCTTGATGAAGTATTCTTTTTGTTTATTAAGTTTTTTTTGAGCTCACTAAATTGCCTTTAGTGTTTTCTTGTATCTTATTGAGTATTTTTAGAGCTTCAATTTTGAATTCTCTGTCATTAAGCTCCCAGGTTTCCATGTAATTGAGATTTTTTTCCTGGAAATTTTTTGTCATCTATCTGAGCTATGTCTTTGTCTTATATATCCATATTTGATTTATTTTTTCCTTGATGGCATTTGTGGGTGATATTGTTAATAACCCCAATAAGAGGTAATTATTTCTTTTTCTGGCAGGGAGTGATGCATTACAAGATTTGCCTCTGTGAGATACTTGGGTGTTCTGTTAAGGCTTAGTTGTCTTCTTTGTAATGACAAAGGCAGGGTCATTGTGTTGGTGGGATGGGCTTATTGCTAAGACTTTGCAACTTTATGATATTGGCACTGGCTGACCAGGAGTCCTCTAGGGCCCTTCCCCACAACCCCACAGAGCAAGCGATTTAGTCTTTGAGTGTCCTTGCCTCTCACAGGAGAGAGCAGCTCGAGACCTAGTGGAGGGGGGTCTGCCACCACTGCTGTTTTTCAGCAAGGGGAGCAATGAGGAACTGGGAGCCTGGGGTGACAGAATCCAGTCCCTCCTTTGATATCACTCTAAGCTCTTTGAGCACAGCCCTGGGCTGGTCGGGTGTGCACACCACAAGCCAGTGTCCCTGAGTTTCAGGAGCAACTGTGGCAGAGATCGCAGATTAGGGGCTGCACATCCACACACGCTAAACTCCCTCCAGCAAGCCGGTGCCTGAGCTTCAGAGCCAGTGGCATGCAGAATCCAGTTCCCAGATAAAGCATGTCTGGCACCACAAAGTTAAATTGTGCCTGTCAGGTGGGCAAATCAAGAGTGCCCCACTGGGTGGAGCTCCAAGATGGCAGTGGAGTAGGCAGACGCACAGACGCCCAGCTCTCAACACCAAACTGGAATACAAATCAATTTAGGAAAAATCAGCATGAAAAACCAACACTGAACTGCAAGAACAGCTCTCAAAAATCAAGGAGCAAAGAGGAAGCCACAATAATCCTGGTAAGGAGTGCCTGAATCTCCTCTGCTTACAGGAACAGAAGGGGGGGTGAGGCTGAGAGCCCAGAGAGGATTTCACAGAGGAAAAAGAGCAGAAACTACTGCTCACAGCCGCTTACCTGGCGACCAGGGAGCAAGGTGGGTTGAAAAGACCAGCTTATCTCCCAAGTGAAAAGGACAGGGAGAGGGACAGACTGTGAGGGGCTAAGGTATGCAAGAAACGAAATAAAAAAGCTGACTCATTTGTGCTGGAGGCGGCCATAGCTGGGGGAGGGACTGAACATTTCACAAAACAGAGCTGAAGTGCTTCCGGATCAGAGATCTCCGGACATCTATCCAGCTCCAATCAGCACAACAAGACACAGCTGAAAACAAGAAGTGGGGAGGAGGGGCAGTAACTCAGGTCTCCATGGAGATCTGAGATACACCTCCCCCTACTGAAGCTGAGAAAAAACCCTGCCCCCAGGGAGATTAGTTGGTGGAAGAGACCTTCAGCATCTCAGGTTACACCCACAGCATTCCTGGTTACAGTTTCAAGGAAGCCCCCTGCTGAGATCAGTAAACAAGACTATCACCTGTTAAGAAAACAAACAAATCAAGACTTCAAAGCTGCCCAAATCCGAAAGTGGATTACAAATAATAGCTGATACCAACCCAAGAAGACATAGAAATAACACAACTGAAAACTGGAGGCAGACAACACCAAGCCTAGACTCAACCAACTCTACAAATAAAACACCATGATGAGAAGACAAAGGAGTGCAACCCAAATGAAACCACAAGAGACACCTTTGAGAGATGAGCTGAGTGATATGGAAATAATCAAACTTCCAGATGCGGAGTTCAAAATAATGATTGTAAGGATGCTTAGGGATCTTAGAACAACAATGGAGGGGCAGTTTGAAAACCTAAATAAAGAAATAGCAAGTATAAAAAAGAACCAGTCGGAGATGACAAATACAATATCAGAAATAAAGACCACAATGGAAGGAATTAAAAACAGGATAGATAGAGCAGAGGATCGAATCAGCGAGTTAGAGGACAACTGGAATGAAGGCATGAAAGCAGAGAAGAAAAGAGACAAGAGACTCAAAAAGTCAGAGGAAACTCTTAGAGAGCTCTGTGACAACATGAAGAGAAATAACATCTGCATCATAGGGGTTCCTGAAGAAGAAGAAAAGGAACAAGGAATAGAGATGTTGTTCAATCATATCATAGCTGAAAATTTCCCTAAATTAATGCAAGAGAAAATCTCACAAGTCCAAGAAGCACAGAGGACTCCATTAAAGAGAAACCCAAAGAAACCTACACCAAGATACATGATAATTAAAATACCAAAGCTAAGCGATAAAGAGAAAATATTAAAAGCTGCAAGAGAAAAAAAGTTATCACCTACAAAGGAGCCCCCGTAAGGATGACATCCGACTTCTCAACAGAAACACTTGAGGCCAGAAGGGAATGGCAAGAAATATTCAAAGTAATGCAGAACAAGAACTTACAACCAAGACTACTTTATCCAGCAAGGCTATCGCTTAAAATCAAAGGAGAAATAAAAAGATTCCCAGACAAAAAACAACTCAAGGAATTCATTACAACCAAACCAATGCTGCAGGAAATGTTAAGGGGCCTGTTGTAAACAGATCAAAGTGGGAAAAGAATATAGCAAAAAAAGGAATACACCTTTAAAGAAGAAAATGGCAATAAACAACTACATATCAATAATAACCTTAAATGTAAATGGATTAAATGATCCAATCAAAAGACATAGGGTAGCTGCATGGATAAGAAAACAGGACCCATACATATGTTGTCTACAAGAGACACACCTTAGAACAAAAGACACACATAGATTGAAGGTAAAAGGATGGAAAAAAACATTTCATGCAAACGGAAATGAAAAAAAAGCTGGGGTAGCAATACTTATATCAGACAAATTGGACTTTAAAACAAAGGGTATAGTAAGAGATAAAGAAGGCCACTACATAATGATAAAGGGAGTAATCCAACAGGAAGATATAACTATTATAAATATCTATGCACCTAATATAGGAGCACCCAAATATATAAAACAGACTTTGATGGATTTAAAAGGTGAGATCAAAAGCAATACTATAATAGTAGGGGATTTTAATACCCCCCTAACATCACTAGATAGATCCTCAAGAAAGAAAATTAACAAAGAAACAGAAGACTTATTGGAAACACTAGATCAACTCGATTTAATAGATATCTTCAGAACCTTTCACCCTAAAGCAGCAGAATATACATTCTTTTCAAGTGCTCATGGTACATTCTCTAAGATAGACCACATGTTAGGGCACAAAAGTGCTCTCAACAAATTTAAGAAGACTGAAATCATATCAAGCACTTTCTCCGATCACAATGGCATGAAACTAGAAATGAATCACAGCAGAAAAGCTCAAAAATTCTCAAACACATGGAAACTAAATAGCAGGGTGTTAAATAATGAATGGATTAAGAATGAGATCAAAGAAGAAATAAAAAAATTTCTAGAAACGAATGACAATGAGCATACAACAACTCAAAATTTATGGGACACAGCAAAAGCAGTGCTGAGAAGGAAGTTCATAGCACTACAGGCACACTTTCAGAAGCTAGAAAAAGCTCAAATAAACAACTTAACCCTGCATCTAAAATAATTAGAAAAAGAACAGCAAGTAAAGCCCAAATGTAGTAGAAGGAAGGAAATAATAAAGATCAGAGCAGAAATAAATGACATAGAGGCTAAAGAAACAATACAGAGGATCAATGAAACTAGGAGCTGGTTCTTTGAAAAGGTAAACAAGATTGATGAACCTTTAAGTAGAGTCACCAAGAAAAAGAGAGAGAGGACTCAAATAAATAAAATTAGAAATGAGAGAGGAGAAATAACAACTGACACAACAGAAATACAAAATATTGTAAGAAAATACTATGAAGAACTGTATGCCAAAAAACTAGACAACCTAGATGAAATGGACAAATTCTTTGAAACATACAATCTTCCAAAAATCAATCTGGAAGAATCAGAAAACCTAAACAGACCGATTACAACAAATGAGATCGAAACAGTTATCAAAAAACTCCCAACAAAGAAAAGTCCGGGGCCCGATGGCTTCACAACGGAATTCTACCAAATATTCAAAGAAGAACTAACTCCTATCCTTCTCAAACTATTTCAAAAAATTCAAGAGAAGGAAGACTTCCAAGCTCCTTTTATGAGGCGAGCATAATTCTGATTCCAAAACCAGGCAAAGACAACACAAAGAAAGAAAATTATAGGCCAATATCTCTGATGAATATAGATGCTAAATTCCTCAACAAAATATTAGCAAACCGGATCCAACAATATATGGAAAAAATCATACACCATGATCAAGTAGGATTTATTCTGGGGAGGCAAGGCTGGTACAATATTCGTAAATCAATCAATGTGATTCATCACATAAACAAAAAGAAGGAGAAAAACCATATGATAATTTCAATAGATGCAGAAAAAGCATTTGATAAAATCCAGCACCCATTCATGATCAAAACTCTCAGCAAAGTGGGAATACAGGGAACATACCTCAACATGATAAAAGCCATCTATGAGAAACCCACAGCCAACATCATACTCAATGGGAAAAAATTAAAAGCAATACCCTTAAGATCAGGAACAAGGCAGGGTGCCCCCTTTCACCACTCTTATTTAACATAGTCCTGGAAGTCCTAGCCACAGCAATCAGACAAGAAGAAATAAAAGGCATTCAAGTTGGAAAAGAAGAAGTAAAACTATCATTATTTGCAGATGATATGATATTGTATATAGAAAACCCTAAAGTCTCAGTCAAAAAACTACTGGACCTGATAAATAAATTCAGCAAAGTGGCAGGATATAAAATCAATACTCAGAAATCAGAAGCATTTTTATACACCAACAATGAACAGTCAGAAAGAGAAATTAAGGAAACAATCCCCTTCACAATTACAACCAAAAAAATAAAGTACCTAGGAGTAAACTTAACCAAGGAGACTAAAGACTTGTACTCAGAAAATTACAAAACATTGATAAAAGAAATCAAGGAAGATACAAACAAGTGGAAGCATATACCGTGCTCATGGTTAGGAAGAATAAACATCATTAAAATGTCTATATTATCCAAAGCAATCTATAAATTCAATGCAATACCAATTAAAATACCAATGACATACTTCAAAGATATAGAACACATATTCCAAAAATTTATATGGAACCAAAAGAGGACACGAATAGCCTCAGCAATCTTAAAAAAGAAGAATAAAGTGAGAGGTATCACACTTCCTGATATCAAGTTATACTACAAGGCAGTTGTACTCAAAACAGCCTGGTACTGGCATAAGAACAGGCATATAGATCAATGGAACAGAACAGAGAACCCAGAAATAAACCCACAGTTCTATGGACAACTGATATTTGACAAAGGAGGTAAGGAAATACAATGGAGTAAAGACAGCCTCTTTAACAAATGGTGTTGGGAAAATTGGACAGCTACCTGCAAAAAAATGAAACTAGATCACCAGCTTACACCAGTCACAAAAATAAACTCAAAATGGATAAAAGACTTGAATGTAGGCCGTGAAACCATAAGCATCTTAGAAGAAAACATAGGCAGTAAGCTCTCGGACATCTCTCGGAGCAATATATTTGCTGATTTATCTCCACGAGGAAGTGAAATAAAAGACAGGATAAACAAATGGGACTATATCAAACTAAAAAGCTTTTGCACAGCTAAAGACAACAAGAACAGAATAAAAAGACAAACTACACAATGGGAGAACATATTTGACATTGCGTCTGATAAGGGGTTAATAACCAAAATTTATAAAGAACTTGTAAAACTCAACACCAGGAAGACAAACAACCCAATCCAAAAATGGGCAAAAGAGATGAATAGACACTTCTCCAAAGAGGACATACAGATGGCCAATAGGCATATGAAAAAATGCTCAACATCACTAATCATTAGAGAAATGCAAATTAAAACCACAATGAGATATCACCTCACACCAGTCAGAATGGCGCTTATCAACAAAACAACACAGAATAAGTGCTGGCGAGGATGTGGAGAAAAGGGAACCCTCCTGCACTGCTGGTGGGAATGCAGACTGGTGCAGCCACTGTGGAAAACAGTATGGAGATTCCTCAAAAAACTGAAAATCGAACTGCCTTTTGATCCAGCTATCCCACTTTTAGGAATATACCCCAAGGACACCATAGAACGGCTCAAAAAGGAGAAATGCACCCGCATGTTTGTGGCAGCATTGTTCACAATAGCGAAGATCTGGAAACAGCCCAAGTGTCCGTCAGAGGACAAGTGGATTAAAAAGCTTTGGTACATATATACTATGGAATACTACTCAGCCATAAGAAATGATGACATCGGATCATTTACAATAACATGGATGGACCTTGACAACATTATACGGAGTGAAATAAGTAAATCAGAAAAAAAACTAAGATGAATCCATACATAGAAGGTACATAAAAATGAGACTCAGAGACATGAACAAGAATGTGATGGCAACAGTGGTGGGGGTTGGGGGAGGGGGGATGGGGTGAAGAAGGAGAGAGGGGTTAGGGGAGGGGAGGGGCACAAAGAAAACCAGATAGAAGGTGACAGAAGACAATTTAACTTTGGGGGAGGGGTATACAGCACAATCAAATGACAAAATAATCTAGAGATATTTTCTCTCAACATATGTACCCTGATTTATCAATGTCACTGCATTAAATTTAATAAAAAGAAATAAAATAAAAAAGAGTGCCCCACTGTCCTGTGGGCTGATCTCCACAAGTTATTTGCCTGCAGTTCTTGGGAGCTTGCTACTGGCTTTGTGTGCACCCTGTGTCTGTAGTAGCTCAGCCCTGCAATCACAGGTGCAGTAAATGCTGGGAAACAGCCCTGCTCCCCGTTCTTGGTCATTGCCCCTTGCTCTGCTCCTTTCCTCCAGGCTCTCCACCCAGCTCCTCGGGTCTGAGACAAAGCCTGTGCAAACAGTGCCTCCCTCCTTCAGGTTCCTGAGGCAGGAGAAAGACTCAGTCCTCTGATACTATTTTTCCTTCTGTGCTTTGGCCCGCCTTCTTGCACTATCATACCTTTGTTTATCTGGTGTGTGTATATTCAGGTTCGTCTGGGTTTTTTTCTCTGCATATAGTTGTAAAATTTGACATTTCAAGGGGGGAGATGAGGAGTATGTCTCATGCCACCATTTCTCTGTGCTGGCATCTTTATCAAGAACTAGATCCAGGTTCCCACACAAAACGTCATTTAGTAATCTTTCTGAGGCCTGGATCCATTATAGAAAATGTTTTAAAAAATTACCTTTGCTTTTTTTTCTGGATTTTACAGGTAACAGAACTTATATGGCTGTGGGTGCTTAACTCATTTATTCATTCATTGATGAAGTGCCTAGTAGGTGGCAGCTACAATTCTAGATATGGGATATAAAGCAGAGAACTAATGAAAAATGTCCCTGCTCTGCTGAAGTCTATCATTTAGTGGGAGTGGAGAGAAGGGGCAAGTCAGACAAAAATGTAGGATGATTATAAGTATCATATATGGATAAAAACATCTTTTTAAAAAGCAGAGAAAGGAAGATAATGTAGAGGGTGAGGAGCTGCCATTTTAATTAGAAAGGCCTCATTAATAACATTGGGGCAAAGATGAGTAAGGAGGCGAAGGAATGAACAGAGGGTGGGCGTTCCAGACACAGGGAACCACCAGTACAAAAGCCCTGAGTTGGAGCCCACCTAGCGTGTTGACAGAATAGCAAGAAAGGCCAGTGTCACTAGAGTGGAGGGACGGGACAGCGGTGACATGAGGAGACAAGGAGAGGAGGGCAGCTTAGACACAGCCTCATAAGCTTTACTCTGAGTACTCTGGAATGTCATCAGATGGTTTTGAACAGAGGAGGGAGAGTGACAGGATCTGCCTTTGTGATTAAATAATCATCTTAGCACCTGTGCTAGAATCTTTAGAGGATAAAGATAAAAGCCATGAGACCAGGTAGGGGAATATTAGTCACCCAGGTGAGAGACTTGGTGAGGGAAAAGATGGCTTGGGTCATGGTGATGACTGGCCATGTGATGAAGAGTGGTCAGATATCTTTAGACATTTGACTTTCTGTATTTCCCTGGGTCTGTGGGACACCAGGATTAATTCATCTGGATGCTTGACAATGAAACTCCTGGCATTTGGTTGACATTTAGGAGGCATATTTTATTTTATAGCATATCACTTCATTTTGTCTTGGCTTCTGGATTATCATTTATTTATCTTTTAGTAAACATGGAATGTTGAAAGAAATGTCATTTTAGGTTAACCTTCACTGTTGCAGACTTCAGAACATTTTAGCAGCTTGATTTCATTTTTACTTTCTATATCACAGATGGGTGTCTTTCCATTAAAAAATAAATCAGGAGTGACAGCAATTGTCAATGTTATTTTTCTTCTTATAATTCTAACTCCAGTATTAAAGATAGAAACTCTCCTGAGAACCCATTATTCCAGGAATGGCAATATGTAGTGAATATCATCACTCTGCTGCTTTCCACCACTGATAGACATTGCTAAATGATCATAGCATTCTTTTTCACGGAGCCCTGAGCCTCGGAATCTTTATCAAAACAACCACAAATAGATCAGAGTTAAAACCTATTTGCTACTCCTGCAAGTAATCACTGTTCCTGACAGCTTAATAGGATTGGACAAAAAACTATATTGCACCAATGCATGGCTGGAGTCAGACTGCATCTTTGTTTTGTCAAATGGTGTCTCTGTCACTAGCTAGCTTTTTAACCCTGGGCTAGTTTAGTTGATTCTGGACTAAGCCTCAGTCTCCTCTAAAAAATGGGGTAAACAATAATAACACCTATCCTCATAGGTAGTTGGGAGACTAAAATAATACACATAAAGTGTTTAGTACAGAGCCTCACTTGATTCATTTAAACATTGAAGTAAACCCAAACATTATTATTTGAATTAGAGTTTAACTAATAGACTGTTTGCCTAGAAAAAAAATTTATGAAAATATCCTGGTTTTGCCATCTCGTAGGTCTTTTTTTCTTTTCTCTCTCTTTTATTATATTTTAATTTTATTTGCAAGTATTCTCCCACATCTTCTCCATAAAGAAAACCATCCTTGCCTACACAGGTATTATTGGAGCCCGTTATCCTGCTTTAACTGCCTCTAGGTTTGGGGTTGGGTGGGGTTCAGTGTCCAGGAGCAGGAGGGCTGATGGACACATGGTGTAGCGGGAAAGCCATGGCTGGAGAAAGGGCCTTCGGTCTTGTAGTCCTGGACCTAACATTTCACGTTGGATCTATACATAGACAGGACACATAAGTGATAGGTGTTCTTTCAAGTTTATGCTGAGCAGTGCAGATGGTTCTCTGTTACACTGGTGTGAGAGTTAATCACTTTGCTGTGCTGTATGGGAAAACAAGCCCCAGGTTCCAAGTGGTTTTAGGTACTCTATGGTATTTTAGTCATAAAATCCATTTTCTTATTTTGGAGTCTGCCTTTACAAAACCAATTATAATTGTGTTGTACACTCATGCACATAAGTGCTTGGCTATTGTCAAGGAAGAGTGAGTTGGCCCTGGCTGGTTGGCTCCATGGTAGAGCATAGACCCAGTGTGTGGAAGTCCT
The DNA here is from genome assembly GCF_036850995.1 of Saccopteryx leptura. Classification (NCBI taxonomy): domain Eukaryota; kingdom Metazoa; phylum Chordata; class Mammalia; order Chiroptera; family Emballonuridae; genus Saccopteryx; species Saccopteryx leptura. The sequence goes on from NW_027095699.1 coordinate 561,497, forward strand.
GGGATTCATTCCCAGCCAGGGCACACAGGAGAAGCACCCATCTGCTTCTCCACCCCTCCCCCTCTCCTTTCTCTCTCTCTCTCTCTCTCTCTTTCTCTCTCTGTCTTCCCCTCCTGCAGCCAAGACTCCATTGGAGCAAAGTTGGCCCGGGCACTGAGAATGGCTCCATGGCCTCTGCCTCAGGCTCTAGAATGGCTCTGGTTGCAATGGAGCATCACCCCAGATGGGCATAGCATTGCCCCCTGGTGGGCATGCTGGGTGGATCCTGGTCAGGCGCATGCTGGAGTCTGTCTGTCTGCCTCCCGCTTCTCATTTCAGAAAAAAAGAGAGTGAGTTAATTGGGGCAGTCTGGTATCAGTTCACTTGTGTTTCATCTTCAGTATTCAGACCATAGAAATCAACTCCTGCCGAGTCAAAGGGGACAAGTCTGGGCAACAAGTGCTGGGGCTCAGGTGTGTTAGTAAAGATCCTTTCAGCAGTATTATCATCAGAATTGACATTTGGCTTATTGAATAGAAATCTTTTCACAGATATGTTGTATATATCTTAGCTTGATTCCTGAAACACTATCATTAGATCAACTTAAGGGCCTTTATTCTGACTCTCTCTGGTCATAACCCAATATTTACTGTTTGGGGCAGCAATACTTCACTGGTCCTCACTGAGGCCTGGATCCTCGATGCATGACATGTACATACTAGAGCTTTGTTTACCCTTCTGCCAATGACAGAGTAATAATTTAGAGATTTTATTTTCCTGCTGAGACTGAATGGACATGAAAATCCTTCCCAGAAGAGATAACTGAGTGATGGAATGACCATACAAAATAAAACTTGTCATCATAGGTCTAAATTAAACTCTTATTTTTAAAATTCTGCCAAGATTTTATTCTGATTTCTATTCTTAAACAGAAGCCTGCTGGTAATCTAATCATTGCTGCTTTTTAAGTTATTTTTATTGTTTTTTGGGGGGTACACTTAGGATTTCCTTTTTGCGTTTGTTTTCTGCAGTTTTACTCTAGAGTGTCCAGATGTGAATCAGTGTTATTCTTCTTTGGACTTAGTATGATTCCAGATGCCTTTTTTCCATTCTAGGCCATGGCCAGTTACTACCTCTCACCATCTAGTTGTAAATTAGAACTATTCATTTCTCTTCCATGCCTCTTAACTTTTTTATATTTTCCAGTGCTTTATTTCTGTTTCATTTTTTGATGCCTTAGATCTGTCTTCCAGTATGTTTATTCTTTCTTAAACTGTGTCAAATTTGATACTGATCTGTCTCTTGTTTTTATTGTTTTAATTTTACTGCCCATATGTACTATTTTGAGATATGATATTGGTGATTTCTTTAATTTTTTTAAATGTAAGTCTCTCATTTTTGTCTAAGTCTTCTGAGTTTTTATTTCTTTGTAACATTTACATTTTCCTTAATGTTGCATAATGTTGGCTGAAGTTCTACTGAATTTAATTGCAGCTATATTCATGCATTTTATTATCCATTATTGTTTTTATGGTCTCTTACTCTTTCCTTAGGAACTTGACTCTTCCATTAGTGTATCTAATACTTTAAAAGAATATTTTCTTTCCAACTGTCATATTAGCAGCCAAAGTTTTTAAGATACATATGCTGTCTCTAGCTCAGAGCATGTTGTTTTTTTATCTTAGGTCACAGTTTGATGTATAGATGAACAGCTGTCATTCAGGTACAGACGGGGACTCTCCAGAGCAGCTTTTGCATGTATTCTTGACAAGCACTGTAGGTTATCTTGGGTCTAAAATTAAGTTTTGTCAGTTTGTTTTCTGGAAATTCAGGGCAATATAAATTTGAATTAAAAACCCAAGGAAGTGCAGAGGCTGCCAGACCATGGTATCCCTGCTCAGTGCTATGCGTATAGTACTTAGGCCTGTAAGGGTGAAAATAAGAACCACATCATGGCAGATTTATGTAGTAAATGTCCCATGTGCCCTCAGGCCTCTTGGTATCTTTTCATCCTGTCCATCTCAGCCTCATTGTGTGTCATTTGCCTGCCTTTTTCCACCCTTAATTCAGTCCTTTTCACTGGATTGTGCTTTTTGCCCTGGTGATTCGGACATTGTGCTCACTCTAGGTGCATTTATGGGCCTCTTTTCATCCAGAGTGGAGAAGATGGCTAAAAATCCCACAGTTAGAAAACTTTGGGAATAATTATCCATAAAGAAATGAGTGATTTTATAAAAAGATACATAAATATAAACATACTAGCATTTTTCTATCATATTCTTCCTCCCAGGAAACTTTTAATGACTAAGTCATTTCTTAACACATGTCATGGAGAAATTGGTCATAGTTTTGTGTTCAAAAAAATTTGAACTTGGGAACGTGTTCTTGCTCGAGTCTGAGGCTGTAGGGCTGGCTCGTACTCCATAGTTTTGGGTTGATGGAGATGCCTTTCCTGGAGACACGCCCAGAGGATGGCGCCGGGCTGATCCCTTCCAACATTTCAGCTCCTCACAAAGAGGATATTAGCAGCAAGATTAAAGAACAAAAAATTGTGGTGGATGAACTTTCTAACCTGAAGAAGAACAGGAAAGTATATAAGCAGCAGCAGAACAGCAACATATTCTTTCTTGCTGACCAAACAGAAATGCTTTCTGAAAGCAAAAATATATTGGATGAACTGAAAAAAGAATAACAAGAAATAGAAAACTCAGAGAAGACCAAAATCAAGAAATAGTCAACTCGATTTCACATAACAATGTGTGGCATTTGTTGTTCTGTAAGCTTTTCTATTGAACATTTCAGCAAAGATTTGAAAGAGGATTTACTGTGTAATCTTAAATGACGGGGACCCAATAGTAGTAAACAGTTGTTAAAGTCTAATGTTAACTACCAGTGCTTATTTGCTGGTCATGTCCTTCATTTAAGAGGTGTTTTGACTGCCCAACCTCTGGAAGATGAAAGAGACAATGTGTTCCTGTGGAATGGTGAAGTCTTTAGTGGAATAATAGTTGAAGCCAAAGAGAATGATACTCAAATAATGTTTAATTGTCTTTCCTCTTGTAAGAATGAATCTGACATTTTGTCACTCTTCTCAGAAGTTCAGGGTCCTTGGTCTTTTATATATTATCAAGCATCTAGTCATCATTTGTGGTTTGGTAGGGATTATTTTGGTCGCCGTAGCTTGCTTTGGCATTTTAGTAATTTGGGCGAGAGTTTCTGCCTCTCTTCAGTTGGTGCCCAAACATCTGATGTGGCCAATCAATGGCAAGAAGTTCTAGCATCTGGAATTTTCAGAATCGATCTCAAATCTACTTCTATTTCCAAATCTGTTGTTCTAAAATTGTATCCTTGGAAATACATTTCTATGGACAGTGTTATCAAAGAATGTGTCAGTAGCCTGACTCAGATTTCAGAGAACTTGCCAACATTTGTATCAGTGGTAGCAAATGAAGCCAAACTGTATCTCAAAGAACCCATTGTTCCTTTAAATATGATGTTGCCACAAGCTTCATTTGATGTTAATTTCAGTAATATTTCCAGCATCCCACCTACAAGGGAAACACTTCAGGTCTTTCTTACTGATGGTCACATGAAGGAAGTAGTTCAGCAATTCATAGATGTCTTGAGTATCACAGTCAAGAGATGAGTCTTGTGTTTACCAAGGCATGCATACCTGACACCAAATGAAGTTTTGAAACCTTGTGATAGAAAAGCAAATGTTGCAGTTCTGTTTTCTGGGGTTATTGATTCCATGGTTATTGCCACCCTTGCTGACCATCATATTCCTTTAGATGAACCAATTGATCTTCTTAATGTGGCTTCATGACCAAAGAAAAGACCAGATCAACTAGTTTTAACAAAAAAAGGAGAAAACAGAAAATTTGTGAAATACCTTCTGAAGAATCTTCTACAAAAGCAGCTGCTGCTGATAGTCCTGAGAAACAATTCAGTGTACCAGATCAAATCACAGGAAGAGCCGGGCTAAAGGAACTGCAAGCTGCCAACCCTTCCCAGATTTGGAATTTTGTTGAAATTAATGTTTCTCTGGAGGAACTGCAAGAATTAAGAAGAACTCGAATATGTTACTTGGTTCAGCCCTTGGATACAGTGTTGGATGATAGCATTGGCTGTGCAGTCTGGTTTGCTTCTAGAGGAATTGGTTGGTTAGTGACCGAGGAGGAAGTGAAATCATATCAGAGCAGTGTGAAGGTAGTTCTTACTGGAATTGGTGCAGAAGAGCATCTTGCAGGTTATTCTCATCATTGTGACTACTTTCAGATGCATGGGCTGGAAGGATTGAATAAGGAAATTGAGATGGAACTGGGTCGAACTTCTTCTAGAAATCTTGGTCATGATGACAGAGTTATTGGTGATCATGGAAAAGAAGCAAGATTTCCTTTCCTGGATGAAAATGTTATCTCCTTCTGAATTCCCTACCAGTCTGGGAAAAGGCAAACTTGGCTTTACCCCGTGGAATTGGTGAAAAACTAATCTTGCGTCTTGCAGCGATGGAACTTGGTCTTACAGCCTCTGCTCTTCTGCCAAAACGGGCCATGCAGTTTGGATCCAGAATTGCAAAAATGGAAAAGAGTAATGAAAAGGCATCTGATAAATGTGGAAGGCTCCAAGTCATTTCCTTAGAAAACCTTTCTATTGAAAAGGAGATTAAAACATGATATTTCACAATGTAATAACATTTACTAAATGATTATATAAATATAAGACTGTGTGGCTCAATTATTGTATAATGTAGTAATTTCAAAGTTCATCATGTGAATTTTTACTAAACTCTGCCACTTAATATAACCAATTTAGTCAAAGTGACAGTCTACAGAAAGATGATGCTTGAAAGAACAACTTGGATATTTTGGACTATGATATTAACATTGTTTTAAACTCTTACATGGTAATGTCCTCCCAGCCCCCTGAAAGAAGGAAGCTTTTACTGACTCTTTATGGTAGCCACATCCAAAAATAATTTGTTGTTGTTACGATCCTGGTTTACACAAAGAGAGAAGTAAGGTTTAGAGAAATTAAACCATTTGCTCAAGGTTCACATTCCTGAGCAGTACTTGGTATTTCTGTTAACATCTCTTTAAGCAACTCATCCCATTCTGAGAACTTTCAAGACAATTTTAAACATGCTTCTGTCCCACACATTTCTACCTTCCTCCCTTTTCCCCTTTCTCAGCTCATGACCTGGGCTTTTCACAGAAAGCTCAGTCATGAGGTCAAGAACTGCATCCACTTCCCATCACCAGGATTTCTAACTTAGTAGGCACACCAGTTCTTTTCTCCCTTCTTGCCAATAGAAAAGGAAATGAGTCAATCCATCCATGAAAAGTCTGTGCTGCCTGGCTGGGCAGTGTGCGGTGGATGGAGTGTCAGACTGGGATGCAGAGGACCCAGGTTCGAGGCCCTGGGGTCACCATCTTGAGCGTGAGCTTATCCAGCTTAGTGTAAGCTCACTGGCTTGAGCGCAGGTTTGCTGATTTGAGCTTGGGATCATAGACATGATGCCATGGTTGCTGGCTTGAGCAGGGGATCACTCTCTGCTGTCGCCCTCTCCCCTCCCCCATCAGGGCGCATGTGAGAAAGCAATTGATGAACAAATAGGGTGCCTCAGCAATGGGGAGTTGATGTTTCTCATCTCCTTTCCTGCCTGTCTGTCCCTATCTGTCCCTCTCTCTGTTTCTGTCACACACACACACACAAAGTCTGTGCCTCCACCTGTTCTCTGTATCTCAGCCCTTCCTGCCTTTCAGAAACCTTATACTCCTCTCTCCAGCAAGTTTCTTCAGTCTCTTTATTGTAGGATCCTTCCTGTCATTATTTAAAATATTTCAATCTGTACCAATTTAAAATGCACCTCTCTAGTCTCCCTCTTTCTCTACTTCTCTTGCCTCTCACACTTGCCCTCTCCACCTTCCCATGTGATTCACTCAACTCCACTCCAATCTGACATCAGCCCACATTATTCAGCTGTGATCACTATCTCAGGGTCACCCTTAGGGATATACCCCCGATTAAGAATGACATGCTTTCTGGATAATGGTCATTCTTTGATTCTTTTTTCTTTTTATTTTTAAGTGAGAGAGATAGAGGGATAGATAAGACAGGCAGGAGGGGGGAGGGATGGGAGGCATCAATTCTTTGTTGTGGCACCTTAGTTCAGTTGCTTTCTCATATGTGCCTTGACTGGTGTAGGGGGACTCCATCCAAGCCAGTGACCCTTTGCTCAGGCCAGTGACTTTGAGCTTCAGGCCGGCGACCTTTGGCCTCAATCCAGCCTCCCTGGGGTAATGTCTGGTCCCACACTCAGGCCAGTGACCCCGTGCTCAAGGTGGTGAGCCCATGTTCAGGCTGGTGACCTCGGGGTTTTCGGGCCTGGGTCCTCTGCATTCCAGACCGATACTCTTATCTACTGTGCCACCACCTAGTCAGGCATTCTTTCATTCTTTTAATCATAGAAAAATTAGGATACATATATGACAATTCTTTCAGACTTTCACATGGCCTGAATTTATTCCCTGGTGAATGCAATGTTCAAACCAAATTTAGTATTACCTGCATAGGTTTCATGTCTACCTAAAGGCAGGTCTATGGATAAACTCAGTGGTTAACCCAGCAGCACAGAGTTAAATATAATAATAATTATAATACAGTTCAGTATAAAAACAGCCATCAATTATATGGTGTTGCCTATGTGTTAGACACCATCATGTAAGCTCTACCTGTTAATTTAATCAGTTGAACCTCCAGGGAATCTCCAGGTCATATTCTCTAGCAGGTTACTCTGTGTACTTGTTTATTTGCTTTTTTGTTGGTTTATTTTTTTAGTCCCCAAAAGCCTAATTGTTTATAGCCTTCTTGTTAATTAATCCCATAAACTCTGGGATAAAGTTCTATCTTAATCCTTAAACAAAGGAACAAACTTTTTCAAGATTGAGACACTTGGAACAAATCATCTGGGTACTTGATTAAAAATCTTTTAAGTGAGGAATTTACTTATATTGTTCACTCTTCATAATTGCAAACATACAACTCTCTTAAAGAAGGCAATGATTTTTGACATCCCTTGCCCTGGAACAGCAATCATAAATTTATAGATACTTAACTCCATAGCAAGTGTTTAAAAGAAACAGCAGATGCAAAAAATGGAATCACTTGTGCTATGCCCCAGCAAGACTTTATAGCTAACCCAATTTCCACTTCAGCCTCTCCCACAAGTAGAATTTTGAAACCAGTCTGGAATTTCCTGGTCAGCACTAGTGAGGTAGTCTGCTTGATAAGACTCCCTGACTTCCCTAAGGGAAGCTGACCTTGCTTGAAATGATCCATTCTTTTAACCTTGTCCCACCTCCTTCTGCCTGCAAAAACTCCATTTGTACGACTTCTTAGAACTTGCTTCTATTTGCTAGGTTGGATACTGCTGATTCACAAATCCCTCAATAAAACCAGTTTGTTTGTTTATCTTAATTAAAAAAAAATTTGAACCTTTAAAATTACATGCTGTTTAAAAATTTTTTTCTTAAAGAGAGGATGAGAGTGAATCATTGAGAATGAGTCATTTATGTTCCCTTTGTGCACTAACCACCTTGTCAAGATTTAAGTTCATACACATCTGTCCTTGAAATTCTTGGGGTATATAAGCAAGGAAATGTGCCTCTGTCCTCAGGTTTTCATTTTTTCCCTTAGTTGAGAGCACAATGAATGGGACAAACACTAAACTGGTCTGGTCACAAACATGTCGATACTAATGCGGCCCATGTATAGGAATCACCTTCTGACAGGTTCTGTTCCCAGACTGTTTATTGAGTTCCTTACATTGCAGAACAATGTTTTATAGTGGTAAGGGTTTTTTTTCTTTTTCCCAAAGAGAATTTTAGTTTTATCTAACTGCATGAAATATTACTGATTTTCACTTGAACTCAAGTGGCATGTTCTTGAAAAATGTGATATTTTAAAGTAAGTGATTTAAGCACACGTGAGTCAAAAGCACTTCTTCCAAGGGAACGGAGTCAAGCTGTCAAGCACTGAAGCAAGTAGATTCAGGGGGAATATATTTCTGTGTGAGAGGATGACAAAGGAAGGTTGTGAAAGAAGACTGAGAAAATAAGTTCAGAGAAATGGCTTTTTCTTAAAGATCTCTGTAGGCTAAATAAATGGACCCAATAGTACAAAAAGGACTTTTAAAATTACATGACATTTTTATTTACAGTTAAATGCTGGAGATTTTCCTGATGACTTATGGTGCATGTGATTGAAGGCCCAGTAGGAACTTAATCTAAGATCATGTGCACCCCAAGGACACAGAAGATCTAACTCCAAATAAAGTCCCCCATGGCTTTTTTTTCCTGCTGATGTCCCAAAATGTCCTATAGTATATCCCACCAGTTTCTAAGGCTCCTGGGCCTATCTCTTAATTGAAATCAGTGTGGATGCATATGAGTCTTGACAGCTCAGTTTAAAAAAAGACATTCTATGGCATCTAATTAAAGAAAACTAATGAACATGCAGAAATCAAAGAAGAACATAACAAAACATAATAAAGGCCACCATTTCTGCACCTCAGAAAATATGCATATGCAGATTAGCTCTCTAACAAGGCTAAATGCTTACATCATACTTTGTAATTGTTCTGTTCCAAGTGTTTATATAATTACTCTGTTATTTTTCTTGGGCTGTTTTGGTTAGATAATTCAACAAAGTGTTAAGATATCAAGTGAATAACTAGAACTGCTGTTGACTGGGGATGTTGCCAGCACTGGATAACATTACTAAGGTTATAGGTTTTACAAAGGTTGGATTAAATGCTGATTATATCAAAATTCTCCATTGAGAATGCTATTAAAAGGTCTTTGGAAAGACTTTTTTTGTTTGTGTGTGTGACATGCAGAATGTCTTTGTTGCTCTTAATGACATTGATTCCAAGTGGTTTAGTCAATGTGAAAGGGACATAACCATGGATTTAAGATTGTTTTTCTGGTGGAGGTGGGTGGGAAGGAGAGACAGTTGGTTGTCAGCCACTAATTTAGTTTAAGAAAAAGAAAATATCAGCAACATAGTTTTAGAATAACCTTTATACAGCAAAATAAATTGAAGATGTTTATTATTTGATTAGTTTTGTCTTTGTGATAGTCACTCAAATTAAGAAATGACTGGGAAAATTTTAGCCAAAGGATTTTGCTAAAAATCCTAAAACTCAGGTGAAAATTTCAGTATATAAATGTAGATGTGAGGATGAGAGTGGAAGTTGAACATATCTATGTTACATATTGTGAAAAAGTAGAGATAAAGCAACTGAGAAAGGAAGAGAAAGAAGAAAATAGAATAGGCTTATTGATTGTTGTATAAGCAGTAGGTGCATGTTAAAGTACTGTAACAGAAACTGACAAACCAGACAGTCAAAGGCAAAATTCAATTAACCAAAAATCCCAAATGATTAGAGGCCTTAAATATGTATAAGTAACATGGTAATCACCAGAACAAAATAAAAACATTGTCAAATACCATTTTTTTAAATTAAGGAATAAAGAAACCATAAATTATAGAGAAAGAAACATAACAATACATATTAGTCTTTTATTACAGTTGAGATCAGACATATCAGCTATCTCAATAAATGTGAATAGATTTAATTTATTCTAAAAGAAAAAGTCAGTTAGGCTCATAAAACACGAACTAACTGTATATATACAAACAATTAATAAAACCAACTAACTTGATCAAGAACAAAGGGAAAAGCACATATAAAATAAGATTTGACAAGGTAAAGGGGGAAATAACCTCTGAAAACAAAAGGAACTTTAAAATTACTAATAGACTACAGATGCTTATGCAAATAATTTTTTTTTGAAAGAGAGACAGAGAGAGGGACAGATAAATAGAAAAAGAGATAAGAAGTATCAGTTTTTTGTTGCAGCACCTTAGTTCATTGACTGCTTTCCCATATGTGCCTTGATTGGGGGACTACGGCAGAGCTAGTGACCCCTTGCTCAAGTCAGCAACCTTGGACTTCAATCCAGCAAACTTTGGGCTCAAGCCAGCGATCATGGGGTTATGTATATGATCCCACGCTCAAGCCAGCAACCCCATGCTCAAGCTGATGTGCCTATCCTCAAGCCAAATACCGTGAGGTTTTGAACCTGGGTTCTTTGTGTCCCAGTCCAATGCTCTATCCATTGCACCATTGCCTGGTCAGGCATCTGTGCAAATAAATTTGAAAATCTAAATGAAATGGATAACAGCCTGACCTGTGGTGGTGCAGTGAATAAAATGTCGACCTGGAAATGCTGAGGTTGCAGGTTTGAAACCCTGGGCTTGCCTGGTCAAGGCACATATGGGAGTTGATGCTTCCTGCTCCTCCCTCTTCTCTCTCTTTCTGTTTCTCTCTCTCACCCTCTCTCTCTCCTTTCTAAAATGAATAAATAAAATTAAAAAAAATAAAGTTTTTTTTAAAAAAGGAAATGGATAACAGTTAGGAAAACATTATGAAAATTGACCCAATTAGTTAGAAATTGTGAACAGATCAATTTCCACAATGGAAATAGAGAAAGTTGTCATGGAACTATCCCATAAGATATGGACCAGGTCCAGCTGGGGTCAAAGAGAAATTCTAGTAAATCTTCGAAGACCAAGGAGCTTTAATGTCTTATAAATTGTTTTAGACTTTTGAAAATGAAGGAAAATTTTCTAAGTTGTTTTATGAAGCAAATATAATATTTATATTTCATTCTGGTACACTATAAAAAGTGTACTAAATTACAGACCAATATTATTTATGAATATTGATGTAAAAATAGCAAACATAATTTAAGTGTATTAAGAAAATAATACACTATGACTAAGTGGAATTTAGTCTATGTTTTGCTTAATATTAAGAAATCCATTAACATCACATACCATATTAATAAATCTAAGAAAAAATAGTGGTTATTTTTATCAATGCTGTTGAAATTTAGTATTATGAATAAATCATTTAATAAAACATTAATCAATAGGTACTTTCTTAATATTATCAAAGGTACATTTGTCACAAAACCAGTATTTTATTAGAGGAATTTCTACTAAGAGTAGGAATGGATGGCATGGATACTACCACATTCACTAAATTTTAACATTTTGCAAAAGATATTAGTCAATGTATTAGAAAAGTCAAAATGCTAAGAATGGATAAACAACAGGTAAAATTATTCCTATTTGCATATGATATGATGTTACACTCGAAAAACACAAAGACTCAAAGAATACAAATAACTCAAGCACATTATAAAGATGTCAGTTATTTCTATTAATTTATAAATTTACTACAATACTGACAAAGTATAAATAAACTTCTTCACAGAATTTTACAAGCTGATACTAAAATTCCTAGAGAAAACCAAATGCGTCATAGCCAGAAAAACACTGAGAAAAGAAAATTTATGAGGGTTGAAACTAATCAGATATTAATTTATATACAACCTCTACAATTAAAACAATAAAGAACTGGAGCACAAATAGACCAGAGAAACAGAAGAAAACTCAATAATAGACCAAAGTTCCTGTGGAAATTTGTCTTATGATAAAAGAAAAATGGACTTTTTAATGAAGAAAACTCAGAATACCTGGTAGCCACATGGAATCAGAAAAAATTAGATTCATACTTCACACTACACATAATATAGCTTAAATGCATCAAAAATCTAAATGTAACAACAAAACCATTTAGTACATTAAGAAAACATGCATGGAGAGACAAGATGGCCACAGAGTAGGAGGACACTCCAACTCCCACTTCCCAAAACCAAGGTGGATCACAACTTAATTCTAAGAACACTCATCTTGAAAGACCAACTTTGGACTAAACTAAGAGGATTCTATAGCCAAGGACCACCAATAAAGCCACACTGAGACTGGTAGGAAAGTCAGAGGTGCAGAAAGGGCTGCCCTGCTCCCAGGAGTGAGCTTCAGCCTGGAGGGAATCTCATGACTGGGGAGGGTTTCCCAGTGAGTTGTGGGTCCCCAGCCCCAAAACCAGAATCCCAGCCTAGAGCCCTGGAGCCTGGAAGGGGCTTATGGACTATATTTGGCTCAGAAACGACCCTAGCTACTATTTGAGAGAAGGAGGCAAAACTCTTGGACACAGGCTCTGTTTTAAAGGGACTGCACAAAGAGCCTCGCTCACAGCCACTTTTCCGGAGTTCTAGGAGCAGGGAGCGCTGGGAGGACAGGAGTTGCCAGGGGAGAGTGTGGTCTTGGAGGCACAGGGGGAGACACTTTGAGGGATGAACACTCTAACCCCTCGGGTGAGTCACTCCTCAAATCTAAAATGAACATTTTTCCTGAGAACAGCATCACCAGCAAAGGGAAGAAATTACCCGTCCACCAGAGGCTCTCCTACCCCAGTTAGAATAAAGAGGCACTTAGAGACAGGCAGCATGTTAGGGACAGAAATAGTGAGTGCAGAGGTCTAAGCTTTACCACCACCCATGCTGCTGAGTGCTTGTCAGACGCGGGCAGGCCAGAGGCAGCAGGGTGCGGCTGCAGAGGCCAGGGAGGTCTGAGTGAGCACACACAGGCAGCCTGTGGAGGCAGAAACTGCGGAGGCCACTGCAGAGGTCCAGGCTCACACACAGTTTTGCTTGCTGTGTGGGACCACCCTTGGTGGGGGCGAAGGCCCAAGTGACAGCGCCAGCAAGGGCAGAAGCCACGGTGACTGCTGCAAAGGTTTGAGCTGGCACACAAACCCGCCCATGGTACAGGCATGCCCTCAGCGGAAGCAGAAGCCAAGAGACATTGGGGGTGATCTGAACAGGCCTGCTCAGGCCCGCCAGCAGAAGTGGAGCTGCAGGGGCAGCTGAGGAGGTCTGAATTGATGCAAAAATACCCTAGTGATGTGAACCCACCCTCAGCAACAGCAGAGGTGGAGGCAGTCCCGGAATTGGTCTGGGCTGGCCCACCTATGAAAGCAGAAGCCATTGCAGGTAATGCGGAGGCCCAAGCCCATGTGCAAACTTGCCCATGTCCCAGGCCCACTATCAGTGGTAGCGGAGGCTGGGGCGGCCTTGGAAGCAGTCCACACAGGCTCGCACAAGTCTGCCCAGGGCAGCAGAGGCAGCGGTGTAGGTAGAGTGCAGAACGCATTCCTAGCAGCTGTGGCTGATGCAATGCTGTGAGAACACTCCAGCACCTGAAACCCTCCTAGGCACACCCAGATGGGAGCTCGCCCATTGTAAGGAAGTAACTCAGTGCCAACCAGGCAGCTCCCTGACCTTTTTAGCCATTGGCTGTGAAGGACATGCTGTAACATTATTTTGGCTGAACCAATATATAAGTTAGCTTACTTCCTTAAAAAAGTAGATTTGCATCACTGAACCTGGTCTCCAGAGTCGGGTCTCTGTGTCTCCATCGTCCTCACCCCTGATGGGCCTCATCCACAACTGGTGCTCAAACAGGGACCCAACCGGCATCCAAGCGATGGGTGAGTGATCCTCTGCAATGGGAGACCTTCTCCATGCCCTATTGCAGAGTAGGCGAGTTAAAGTTAGTGAAAAGGATCTTTACACTTACTGGGAGATCCTCTCTGGTTTCAATCCCTGGCTTAGGGACACACCAACGTGTTCATTCAGCCACAGTACATGAAGGACAAACCTTCCCTCTCGGCCTCACTCCTGCCCTACTAGCCATACATGGATGCCTGTTCAGCGCTCTGGCCAAGGACCCTCCCCCTACTCCAAAAATATTACAGGCTACCACTCTCCCTGAGGAGTGCCCCCCTCCACTGAGGAGGAATGTGGCTTAGCCTCTGAGTCTAACACATTCGTGACTGAGCATGCAAAAACAAAACCTAACTCCGCCATTGGCTCCATCAGCTGAAGAAGCAGAAGCTGCCACTCCCAAACCCCTTTGCCATTGGTGGTATACTGGAAGGACCCAGCCATGGCACAGTGGCACGGTCCACAGCCCCTTCTAATGGAAGGGAGAGGTTATGATTGTGTCTTTCCAGAAAACAGCCCTCAGCCAATTTGGATCCCAGGACAAAGCATAAGGCCAGTCCAGTTTCCCAAGATGATATCTCCCACAAACCCCCCAACCAAGGAGATGGCGAGTCTCCAGAAGAAGACCTCGTGGCCAATGTGCACACCCCATCACCTGGGGGGATATGAAGGCTTTAGTGGAGCAAGCCCAGAGAATGGCCCCTGATGGGCCCCAGGCCCTGGTACTCTGTTCCTACTTATGTGTGCTATAGTAACTGCTAACTCCCAGATGCAGATGGACCACACATCTGGGTTGCTTTTCCCCACCCTGGCATTATCCTGCCCATAGAGACAACAACAACAAGCTGTCATTCATCAAGTCCAACTGGACCTAATTAAAAGAGAAGGAGAAAATGTAGGTAGAGCGCAGAGCACATTTCTAGAAGCTGTGGCTGATGCAATGCTGTGATAAAACTACAGCACCTGAGACCCTCTGAGGCACTCGCCTGCTGTAAGAAAGTAATTCAGCACCAACCAGGCAGCTTCCTGACCTTTTCAGCCATTGGCTGTGAAGGACATGCTGTAACTGTCTATTGGCTGAACCCATGTATATAAGCTAGCTTACTTCCTTAATAAGGTGGATGTGCATCACTGAACCTGGTTTCCAGAGTCAGGTCTCTGCATCTCCATCGTCCTCACCTGCGGTGGGCCTTGTCCACACAGCGGCGGCTGTGGAGGCAGGCTGGCACCAGCAACACCTGAGCCAAAATGCCCCAGACAGCAACAGGAGCAGGCCAGTGAGCAGACAACACAACTGGAGCACAGGGGCCACACCCACTGGACCCTTGTGACTACACCCTAAGGAGTGCTGAAAGAGAAGAAAAAAAACAAATTAAATAAATAAAAAATCTGGATAGAATGACACCTAAGGCTAAGGGGCAGGCCACATCCAATACCATACCTCATCACTGAATTACAAAACTGAGTCCAACAAGTAGCCAGTAATAAGAAGCAACAGAAAGCGGATCTCAGGGGAACTTGAACATTTAAAGGAACTTCCCCTCAAGTCAGGAGTAGATAAAAGCTAGCCTAGGAGTGCAGCTGATAATTACAATGGCACCTGGGCCCAGCTGAAGCAGCCACAAGATCTGGATCACATGTTGCTCCAGAAGGTTGATAAGAGCCAGTCATAGGCAGTGACGCCCACTTATCTTCACCAGGCTTCAGACAGGGAGGTCTAGGGCAGGCACATTCAGCTGCCAGATACAAAAAGCACCAATTCAGGACTTAAACCTTGTTAGAGTGGAAGCTTAAGGAAGGGCTTTTCACATCTGACTCAGCTAAAATATAAAAATTGCCGACACAAAGAGCAAAAAGAACAGTGATAGCAGATAAGTAGCCTACAGCAGATTACAAACAACAATCGATGCCAACCAAAGAAGACCTAAAAATAACTCAACTGAAAATTGGAGGTAGACAATACCAACCCTAGACTTATGTAGCTTCACAAACAATATACCCAAATGAGGAGAGTATACATAGACAAAATGGGAAGACAGAGAAATGCAATCCAAATAAATCAACAAGAAAAATCCCCAGAAAAGGAATGCAGTGAGATGGAAATAATTTATCAGATGCAGAGTTTAAAATAATGATTAGTAGAATGCTCAAATATCTTAGAGCAAAAATGAATAAACAAAATGAGCACCTAAATAGATAACAAGCACCAAAAATGACACTGAAATAATAAATAAGAACCAGTCAAATATAACAAATACAATATCAGAAATAAAGACTACACTAGAAGAAATTAAAAGCAGGCTGGATGAAGCAGAGGATTGAATCAGCAATTTAGAAGAGAAGATAAATGAAAACACGAAGCAAAGCAGCAAAAAGAAGAGCTCAAAAACTGAAGAAACTCTAAGAGAGCTCTGTGACAACATAAAGAGAAAGAACATGCACATCATAGGGGTTCCTGAAGAAGAAGAGAAAGAACAAGGGATAGTGAACCTGTTTGAAGAAATCATAGCTAAAAACATTTCTAAATTGATGCAGGAAAAAGACACACAGGTTCAAGAAGCACAGAGAATTCAATTAAAAAGAAACCAAAGAAATCTACACCAAGACACATCATAATTAAAATACCAAAGCTAAGAGATAAAAAAATACTAAAAGCTAAAAGAGAAAAATGTCAATGACCTACAAATGAACCCCCAAAAGGATGACCTCCAACTTCTCAACAGAAACACTTGAGGCCAAGAAGGGAATCGCAAGAAATATTCAAAGTAATGCAGAACAAAAACCTACAACCAAGATTGTTTTATTCAGCAAGGCTATCATTTAAAATTGAAAGAGAAATAAAAAGCTTCCCAGACAAAAAAAAAAAAAAAACAACTCAAGGAATTCATTACAACCAAACCAATGCTGCAAGAAATGTTAAGGGGCCTGTTGTAAACAGAACAAAGGGGGTAAAATATAGTAAAAGAGGAATGTAGATTTAAAGAATAAAATGCAATAAACTATTACATATCAATAATAACCTTAAATGAAATTGGATTAAATGATCCAATCAAAAGACATAGGGTAGCTGTGTGGATAAGAAAACAGGACCCATTCATATGATGTACACACCTCAAAACAAAAGAGAAACATAGACTGAAAGTAAAAAGTTGAAAAAAATATTTCATTGAAATGGAAATGAAAAAAAAACTGGGGTAGCAATACTTATATATGACAAAATAGACTTTAAAACAAAGGCTATACTAAGGAATAAAGAAGGACACTGCATAATGATAAAGGGAGCAATCCAACAGGAAGATGTAGCCATTATAAATATCTACATACCTAATATATGAGCACCTAAATATATAAAGCAGACTTTGATGGACATAAAAGGCAAGATCCATAGAAATAGTATAATAGTAAGGTATTTCAATACCCCACCAATATCACTGGATAGATCCTCAAGAGAGACAATTAGCAAAGAAACAGCAGACTTAAAGGACACACTAGATCAACTGTATTTAATAGATATATTCAGAACCTTTCTCTCTAAAGCAGCAGAATATACATTCTTTTCAAGTGCTCATGGTACATTCTCTAGGATAGACCACATGTTAGGATACAAAACAAATCTCAACAAATTTAAAAAGTTTGAAATATCAAGCATCTTCTCTGATCACAATGGCATGAAATCAACTACAAAAAAAAACACACAGAAAAATAGTCAAACACTTGGAAACTAAATAGCATGTTATTAAATAACAAATGGACTAACAATGAGATCAAAGAAGGAATTTAAAAATTCCTAGAAACAAATGAAAATGAGTATACAAAAACTGAAAATCAGCAAAAGCAGTCCTGAGAAAGAAGTTCATAGCATTACAAGCATACCTCAAGCAGCTAGAAAAAGCTCAAATAAACAACTTAATCCTGCATCTAAAAGAACTAAAAAAAGAACAGCAAGTAAAGCTCAGAGGAAGTAGATGGAAGGAAATAATAAAGAACAGTACAAAAATAAATGACATCGAGGCTAAAAAAAATACAGAGGATCAATGAAACCAAGAGCTGGTTCTTTGAAAAGGTAAACAAGGTCAATGAACCTTTAACAAGACTCACCAAGGAAAAAAAGAGAGAGGACTCAAATAAATACAATTAAAAATGGGAGTGGAGAAATAACAACTGACACAACAGAAATACAAAGGATTGGAAAAGAATACTATAAAGAAATGTATGCCAAATAATTAGACAATCTAGGTGAAATGAACAAATTCTTTGAAACAGATAATCTTTCAAAAATTAATATAAAAGAATAAAAAAACCTAAATATATGGATTACAACAAATAAGATCAAAACAATTATCAAAAAACTTTCAACAAAGAAAAGCCCTGTGCCATATGGCTTCACAGGCAAATTCTACCAAATATTGAAAGAAGAACTAACTCCTATCCTTATGCTATTTCAAAAAATTCAAGAGGAGAAAAGACTTCTAAGCTCCATTTATGAGGTAAGCATAATTCTGATTCCAAAGCCAGGCAAAGACAACTCAAAGAAAGAAAATTATAGGCCAATATCCCTGATGAATTTAGATGCTAACATTCTCAGCAAAATATTAGCAAACTAGATCCAGCAATATATGAAAAAAAAATCATACATCATGATCAAGTGGGATTTATTGCTGGTACATTATTGGCAAATCAATTAATGTGATTCATCGCATAAACAAAAGGAAGGAGAAAAATCACATGATAATTTCAATAGATGCAGAAAAAGCATTTGATAAAATCCAGCACCCATTCATGATCAAAACTCTCAGCAAAGTGGGAAAACAGGGAACATAGCTCAACATGATAAAGGCCATCTATGACAAACCGATAGCTGACATACTCCATGGGCAAAAAGTAAAAGCAATTCCCTTAAAATCAGGAACAAGGTAGGGGTGCCACCTTTCACCACTCTTATTCAACATAGTCCTGGAAGTCCTAGCCACAGCAATCAGACAAGAAGAAAAAATAAAAGGCATTCAAGTTGGAAAAGAAGAAGTAAAACTATCATTATTTGCAGATAATATGATATTGTATATAAAGAACCCTAAAGTCTCAGTCAAAAAACTACTGGAACTGATAAACAAATTCAGCAAAGTGGCAGGATATAAAATTAATACTCAGAAATCAGAGGCATTTTTATACACCAGCAATGAACAGTCAGAAAGAAAAATTAAGAAAAAATTCTATTCACTATTACAACCAAAAAAATAAAGTACCTAGGAGTAAATTTAACCAAGGAGACTAAAGACTTGTACTTGAAAAATTATAAAACGTTGATAAAAGAAATCAAGGAAGATACAAACAAGTGGAAGCATATACCATGCTAATGGTTAGGAAGAATAAACATCATTAAAATGTCTATATTACCCAAAGCAATTTATAAATTCAATGCAATACCAATTAAAATACCAATGACATACTTTAAAGATATAGATCACATATTCCAAAAATTTATATGGAACCAAAAAATAACATGAATAGCCTCAGCAATCTTAAAAAAGAAGAATAAAGTGGGAGATATCACACTTCCTGATATCAAGTTATACTACAAGGCCATTGTACTCAAAACAGGGTGCTACTGGCATAAGAACAGGCCTATAGATCAACGGAACAGACAAAGAACCCAGAAATAAACCCACAGTTCTATGGAAAACTGATATTTGACAAAGGAGGTAAGGGCATACAATGGAGTAAAGACAGCCTCTTTAATAAATGGTGTTGGGAAAATTGGACAGCTACCTGCAAAAGAATGAAACTAGACCACCAACTTACACCATTCACAAAAATAAACTCAAAATGGATAAAAGACTTAAATGTAAGCCATAAAATCATAAGCATCTTAGAAGAAAACATAGGCAGTAAGCTTTCCGACATCTCTTGCAGCGGTATATTTGCTCATTTATCTCCATGGGCAAGTGAAATAAAAGACAGGATCAACAAATGGGACTATATCAAACTAAAAGGCTTCTGCACAGTTAAAGACAATAAGAACAGAATAAAAAGACAAACTACACAATGGGAGAACATATTTGACAATATGTCTGATAAGGTGTTAATAACCAATATTTATAAAGAACTTGTAAAACTTAACATCAGGAATACAAACAATCCAATCAAAAAATGGGAAAAAGAAATGAATAAACACTTCTTCAAAGAGGACATACAGGTGGCCAATAGGCATATAAAAAAATGCTCAACATCACTAATCCTTAGAGAAATGCAATTAAAACCACAATGAGATATCACCTCATACCAGTCAGAATGGTGCTCTTCAACAAAACAACACAGAATAAGTGCTGGTGAAGATGTGGAGAAAAGGGAACCCTCCTGCACTGCTGGAGGGAATGCAGACTGGTGCAGCCTCTGTGGAAAACAGTATGGAGATTCCTCAAAAAGTTGAAAATCGAACTGCCTTTTGACCCAGCTATCCCACTTTTAGGAATATACCATAAGAACACCATAGAACTGTTCCAAAAGGAGAAATGCACCCCCATGTTTGTGGCAGCATTATTCACAATAGTGAAGATCTGGAATCAACCCAAGTGTCCATCAGAGGACGAGTGGATTAAAAAGCTTTGGTACATATATAATATGGAATACTACCCAGCCATAAGAAATGATGACATTGGATCATTTACAATAACATGGATGGACCTTGATAACATTATATGGAGTGAAATAAATAAATAAAAAAACTAAGACCTATATGAACCCATACATAAATGGGACATAAAAATAATACTCAGAGACTTGAACAAGAAATGTAATCATAATGAGGGGTTGGGAGGGGGCGAGGAAGGAGAGAGAGAGGGTGGGGGGAAGGGAGGGGCACAAAAGAAACCAGATATAAGGTGACAGAAGACAATTTGACTTTGGGTGAGGGGTATTTAACATAATGAAATGTCAAAATAATCTGGAGATGTTTTCTCGGAACATATGTACCCTGATTTATCAATGTCACTGCATTAAAATTAATAAAAAATAATAACGTTAAAAATAAAAAAAGAATATCAATAAGCTGATAAAGCAGAGGCATTTTCCCCACAAGCCAAATATTTGAAGGGCACTTAATCTTTCTCAACACTTTCCTTTTCCACACTTAACTGCTCATCTGAAACCCATCCTCTGGGCCAGGCCACTGCCGTGCTTATCCTTCTTCCTGACTTGCTTCGGATGAGGTCTGCAGCTGGCAGACACATCACTCTAAGCCTCAGCCAGAAACTGCACCAGCCAGACAAAATGAAACCTAGGGAAAACAGCAAACTTTTCTTTCTGAAAAAGTAAATATTTATATTTGTCCATACACATTAACAGACTTAATGTAAGTTCACATGCTTTGATTCCATAAATACAACTCTTAGAATTCATCTAAAAAATATTAAGTGTAGGCCTGACCTGTGATGGCGCAGTGGATAAAGCGTCCACCTGGAAATGGTGAGGTTGCCTGTTTGAAACCTTGGGCTTGCCTGGTCAAGGCACATATCGGAGTTGATGCTTCCAGCTTCTCCCCCCTTCTCTTTCTCTGTCTCTCTTTCCTCTCTCTCCCTCTCTGTCTCTCTCTCCTCTCTAAAAATGAATAAATAAAAATTTAAAAATATTAATTAAAAATATTAAGAGTAAAAAAAGCACAAAGACATTCATCACAAGAGTATATGTAACTGACAAATGTGCAGAAAAGAGAAATATGCTACAAAAAGAATAATTAAGTATACAATTAAATATACTCAAAGGGCAAAAATTAATAGCGGAAATGCAGAGAGGGCTGCCCAGCTCCCCGGAACAAATGGCAACCCAGAGAGACTCGCGTGGTGGGAAGTGAAAACCTCTCTCACAACCACCCACCCAGGGTTCCGGGGGACAGGGAGAGAGGAGAGGACTGGAGCAGCATGAAGAGAGTGTAATCTAGGAGGCACAGGGATAAACACTTTGAAGTACAGCCACCTTAACCCTTTGACTGAGTCACTCCCCAAATCTGAAGTGAATATTTCTCCTGGAAACAGCAATACCAGCAAAGGGAAGCAGGACACCAGCCAAACAAGCTTTTCCACGGCACTGAGAGCAGAGTCACTTAGAAAGAGGGAGCTTTTGGGACTACAGTACTGAGTGTTAGGGTCTTAGCTGCAGCGCCCACAACCACATGGCTGAGGGCTTGCTGGAGGGCAGGCAGTGGCGGATCATGGAAATGCAGTTCCGTTGGCAAGGGTAGAAGCCAGCTGGCCATGACTGAGTCTGGGCATGAGCTCAGTCTTGCCTGGTGGGGGTGGAAGGGATGTGCAAAAGTGGTCAGGCCCAGCATGGGACTGCCTGCAATCCCACCTGCAGGGGGAAGGGCGGGAGCCCTGGAAAGGGTGGAGACCCACCGCTGAGCAACAGTGTGGGCACGCAGCCTCACCAGGTCGTGAAACCGAGGCATGCTGCCTGACATATGAGCCAGCTCCTCCCATGGGGGTGGGGCAAAAGCCCAAAACAAGCAGAGTCCCGTGACTGAGCGCAGGTGCCCAGTCCCACCCAGCCTGTGGAGCTGAGGCTTGCAGTCAACCCGAGAAGACTCCTCCCAAGGGGGTGGGGCAAAAGCCCAGAAACAGGTCGAACCCTGCAGCTGAGCATAGGTGTTCACCCTTGCCTACAGTGCTGAGGCGTGTGCCTGTGAATGGCGCATAACCCCACCCATGGGGCTAAGGCTAAGGCCAAGGCCACCAAGGCTTGTAGACCCAGGCACATGATCACAGTCCCTTTTGTGGAGGAGAGGCAGAAACCACAGCAACAGCCCCAACGGGCTGGCACCAGCAATGCCCATACCTGAATCAAGGCACAGATGGGCCCTAGGCAGCAGAGGCAGAGGGGGTGGCGGGCCTGCAGACAGACTACACCTAGTGAAAACAGAGGCCACACCCATTGGACTCCAGAGGCAAAAATTTCTTATACACAGACAAAATGGAAAGGCAGAAAAATGCAACACAAATGAAATCCCCAGAAAAGGAACTAAATGAGTCAGATATAACCAAATTATTGGATGCAGAGTTTAAAATAATGATTGCTAGGATGCTCAAAGACCTTAGAACAATAGATGGTCATTACAAACACCTAATTAAAGACATAGCAAATATAAAAAAAGACATTCAAAGGGAAAGAGTTGTGGGATGGGACCCACTGATCTGACAGGGTTGAGATGACTGTAACAATCTCCAACTAGGGGCTGAAGAGACCTGTCACAGTTCACATTCCAAAATTACCTACACCATATCCTTAGACAGCAAAGCAAGAATGAGACCAAAAGAGATATCTGTACTCAAGCCCCAAAACACGGCAATACACACCTCTATCATTTTTCTGTTCCACTCTGCCCATCTTATAACATGCTTCCAACACGCACTCCCTTCCTGCCACACAAACACCAGTCAGAACTCTTCACCAATCAGATCTCTTCACATTTCTTCCAGTCTCTTCTCAGACTTTATATCATACTTTTCATCTAAAGACGGCAAATCATTGCACCACCAACAAAAATTCCAGTCGTTTTATTGCTATTAACTGTTCAAATAAAAATAGCTTTCTATCAGAAAAAAAATGTAAATATACAAAGGCCTAAAATTCCCTTTGATCAGCACCCCCTCATCATTTTATGCATTCATAGGCATAAACACACACACACACACACACATATAAAATTGTTATCTGTCACATAGATGGTGTAACAGCTTTTCTGCAAAAACATGTGCAGGACTTCTGCCCATGTTATCTGTGACATCCTGTTTATATAGACTGTTCTATGGAACTTCAGGAGATTTGAGTGGATTCTATTTATTGTTACTGAGAAAAAGTGGGAATAGTTTCCATTTCCAGTTGAAAAGAAAGAGGAGCAAAAAGAAACAACTACTGGACTAATTTCAAGAACTCTGGCTGTCTGGTCCTGGGTTCAATGCTCCAGTCCACACTTGATCCCTTATTTATAAATGACAGTGTCAGGAACCAGGCAAATCAGTGTAGAATAGAAAGAAATAGCTCCTATAACTTTAAAACATTGGAAGAGATATTTCAGCTGCGGAAGCCAGAGAAGATTCCAAATCCTTTATTTTACAGATAAGAAATCTGAGACTAAGAAATATTATTATTTTTTCACATTTACATAGTCCTAAGTTTCCTGGCTTTGCCTCAGTATTGGGTTTTCTTTTTTCTGCTGCCACATGTCTGTCTCAAGGACCTCAGGAGTAATCAATAAAAAATTTCATATTTTTTTAAAAGGCAAAGCCTTGCAGCTCACCAGCTAGAAAAGGTGTTGTTGTATTTGATTTGTTCTTTGAGCCAGGACACTGCAGTAAAAAATTAAATTGATAATGTAATCAACAGTGATTGTGACAGATTGCTTTCAGTCATTTCTAAAGGCTTCAGAAAGTCAATATTTGCTCAAGTGGGGCAACCACAGGACTTCCACCAACTACAAACAGTATCTGTAGTGAGAATGAAATTTAATGGATGCAAGTGATGCATTTACTTAGCACTGTGCGGGTACATAAATGCTTCCTATCAGTAGGTGTTTTCATTTACAAATGCCTGGGTGCCCTCTTTGCTGGAAACTCTTTCATTGCTTGGAATTGGATGGAACCAAGGACCACTGAGTCAGGCTTGCCAGCACCCCAGCCCATGTCACCCTTCCAACATTTGTTTTTATCAGAGGGGAGGTGATGATGGTTTATGGTGTGTACAAAGCCATTTGGGTCAATTCCAAATCCTATTATATTAGGAAAAGTTTCTTCCCATTGTGAATGTCAATGTTTTTTTACCTGGCATCCTGTTCTGTTAGGAGTGGGCATAGGTGCTAACCTCCCTCCAAGTCCAGCCCTTCTCCAGGTCTTCAGGCAATTGCCATGGCCACTTGACAGTGAGCTCTGGATTTAGGAGACTCTTCTCAGGTTTTTCATATTTGCTGTATTAACAAGTTTCTCCATTTGATTTTTCCAAGGCCTTCTTTCTAAATGAAAAGTAAATATGCCATTGTCCTTGGATCAGATCCTCTCTGACTTTCTCTCTTAGCAGCTTATGGAAAGCAGATGCTATGTGCTTATAATTTGGACCCAGGGAAACCCATCAGTGTTCTAATTATATATGTGTGTAAACCAGATGTTGGCCAAAAAGTCCTGGACCTTTGCAATGTAGATAAAAATTAACTCCAATCCCTGTTCCACGCCTGGTGCACATCCAAAAGTTTTGCTCTGCCTCCAAACTTCCTTTCCATTCCTGGGCAGCCTTGTTCTCATGATCACCTCTGCTCCAGGCTCCTAGCCCTCATGTGCTGGCTTTCTCTGCTCAGCAATACATTTCCCCAAATGTCAAACTTAGCCTTATAAGCAGTTTCTAATCAAGCAAGCAAGCAAGCAACCAAATGTATCCCTAAAACATGTATGATTGTAATTTATTGAATTTAAGATTGTGGAGAGGGAGCACAAGAGACAGAAGAGGATGTTACATCACAACTTTTATGCAACCCTGTTCTTGAAATGTCCTTTTAGTGACCTCACTTCAGGCAATGTCCTGGGGCCACTCCTACTAAACCAGCTGCATCCCACTCTTTTGGCTTCTTTTCCCCTGCCCCTCTTCCTATTTCATCTTAATCTGTTCTTCATGGAGCCTCAGATTCCTTCCCTTCAGTCATGCAAAGCCATTCAGTGCTCCTGAGATGAGTCAGCAAAACTCTGCCCCAGGTTACCCTCATTCTCCAAACCCCACAAACTCTTCAGCAGGAATGTGCAAGTGCCACCCTCCTTGGAGGGCAGTTGTCATAACAATTAAAGTTTATTCATAATTTTTTTATGTGAATCAAATTCTTGGTTTAAGATGGGATCAGAGGAATGCATTGGTCATATTGAAATTTTTTTTGGGGGGAGGAGGATTTCACCCCCTGGAACTTGTCAGTGCTCAGACACATGGCCATTTGCAGCTGCTTTGAAAGGAACTAAGAAGCAATGAGCTAATCAGTTGAAGTTGTAGAAATTGACACCTTGGTGAAACAAAGTGTAGGACACAAATGAGTTAACAGCTACAATTATGGGAAGAGAAAGAAATGTAAAACAAAAGTAAAGAAACAACATGAGAATGAAGGAAATAAAGAAGTAGCTAGCTGGTGAATAAAGGGCTACTTTTATCACAAACTGTGGAAAAGGAAGGAAAATGGAGAAGAAGGGAGTGCTGAAAGGGGCAGTGGGAGAATGAAGGTGGCGGAGAATAGAAGCCACGCTACCCACCTTTTCTTTGGGCTCCACCACCCTTTTGACCTCACCCAGGTATAGGGCCCTTAGCAGTGTAGTCTAACGAAACAGATCAGTGATGGTAAGCAGGTCTGAGCCCTCTCTAAAAGTTAGCAGTTAAACTCAATGCTATGGGATTCAATGTCTCCAGGAGACAGGACAGCTAATTCCTAAATCTCCTACCCCACTGCAAACTTAGTTGCTCCATTTTTCCCCTCTCCCCTTCCCTCTCTTCCTCCTTGATCTGGGCATAGTGGGGCCAGAAGCCAGGAAGCTCACACTGAGTCAAATGTCCATCTACAATCATAGCGGTTAGCCACCTAACAATATCCTAAAGACACCAGAAGGAGACAAAATGTTCAAATGCATCTTTTTAACTATGATTCCAGTCCCTTTTAAGTATCATGTAAACTAAGGTGACATCAAAACAAACTAGTTTTACTGTTAAGTAACTGGTATTGCTGTTTTAATACATACTATTACTGTTTAAAAGATCAAAATGCTGTGTGAATTTACACAAAGATTTACCTGCCTTTGTCAATGCTACCAAGTTTTAGAGCATACAGACCTACACGCTATGGGACTTTCCAGAATTAGTCATGTGGATGAGGAATCAGGACCACTCAGGCCAAGGAAGGATAGAGCTGGCAAGTAGGAGACTGGGCTCGAGGATCCTAGGGGAATAAAAGAGCCTTCAACATCCCCCCTCTCTCCAAGCCCTGTTTCTAAACCTTTCAGGGGTAAACAACTAGAGAATCAGAAAACCTTAATTCACCAGATGCTATCGATGGCTTGAAAATATTCTTTCTAAGGCAATACTAATAAGGCTATATTTTTCAAGTCATGTAATGCACTTTGGCAAAGTACAAAGATTTTTGAGCAAATGTTTCCTTTTTGTGTTCTGAAGTTATACAGCACAGCTATATATTTCTTCACCTATATACCAAGTTGCATTTTTAAATTTTGGGTTTTTTTTGTTTTTGTTTTTACCATGTGCTGATATTAGAAAGAGAAGAAAATGAGGAGAAAAAGGCTGGGAGGAAAAGGAGTGCTAAGAAACTGATCAAGAGTACCAGGATCAGAGAACCTCACTGCTATGCATGGAGCTGACTTCAGTTATATAGAGGAAGCCTAGCTATAGCAGACTGAGTGCCTGAGAATTAGGTCAGAGATGGGACAGCATTTAGTGGTATAACTTTTAGGAGAAAGCCTGAGAGGTTTCATGGTTAATATATTTGGGAAATGCTATACAGTGGTCCATCATCTATTGGGAGCTTAGTTTCCAGAACACCACCCCCCCTGCAATAGGTGAAAATCCTCAAAGTAGCAACTTATATTATTTATATATATATATAAAGGCTTTATTTTAATGTAATAAATTTTTCTGTATTTTTCTGAAGTTGGAAATGGGGAGGCAGTCAGACAGACTCCCACATACACCCGACCAGGATCCACCTGGCATGCCCACCAGGGGGCGATGCTCTGCCCATCTGGGGCATCTCTATGTTGCAACCAGAGCCATTCTAGCACCTGAGCAGAGGCCATAGAGCCATCCCCAGCGCCCAGGCCAACTTTGCTCCAATGGAGCCTTGGCTGCGGGAAGGGAAGAGAGAGACAGAGAAGAAGGAGAGAGGGATGGGTGGAGAAGCAGATGGGTGCTTCTCCTGTGTGCCCTGGCTGGGAATTGAACCCAGGACATCTACAAACCAGGCTGACACTCTACCACTGAGCCAACCAGCCAGGGCCTCAATGTAATATTTTTTAATATGTTTTAATTAATATTTTTATATTTTCAATTTTTTAGGGTAGAAAATGCTTATCTCACCACAAAAATAATGAAAACAATAAATATATAAAAATACCTATATACCACAAAATCCTGCAATATAGCAAAATATCCACGATACAATATTAGATATATATATACAATTTAAAAATCTGTGATACAGCCTGACCAGATGGTGGCGCAGTGGATAGAGCATTGGACTGGGATGCGGAAGACCCAGGTTCGAGACCCGGAGGTTGCCAGCTTGAGCGTGAGCTCATCTGGTTTGAGCAAAGCTCACCAGCTTGGACCCAAGGTCGCTGGCTCAAGCAAGGGGTTACTCAGTCTGCTGAAGGCCCACGGTCAAGGCACATATGAGAAAGCAATCAATGAACAACTAAGGTGTCGCAATGTGCAACAAAAAACTAATGATTGATGCTTCTCATCTCTCCGTTCCTGTCTGTCTGTCTCTGTCTATCCCTCACTCTGACTCTCTCTCTGTCTCTGTAAAAAATAAATAAATAAATAAAAATAAAAATCTGTGATACAATGAGACTGTAAAAGGTGAACTGTGATATGGCGAGGGACGACTGTATTCTACATCCCTGTCTTTGATATTACAATGCATATTAAATACCTTAAGGTTTCTTACAGAAAAAAAAATATATCAAATTTAATAGTTCAGCCTTGCCCAAACCCATTTGGCCACTGAACTCTTCTGTCGCATAATTCCTATTAGCATATGGCAGATCTGGTGTTCCAGGAAAACACTTTGAGAATGACTGACCTAAAATCATTCCAATGTTTATAATAATCTCTCCTCTGTGATAGGAAGATAAAGCCCAGGAGCTATATAGCATTAAAAATAAAATTGCCCCGACTGGTGTTCACAGAAGAAAAGCAAGCTGGGAAACAAAAGGGTTGTAATTTTATCAGCTGTTTTCTTGCAGATAAAAGATGCAGACTAGCCAAAAGCATCAACATGTTCATCATTATAGGAAGCTTTCCATTTTGGGGTGGTTGCCCTGGATGTGTGAAGGACCACATGTGTAGGAGATGACTCTGCACCAGTATAAATGGCAGTTAACTGCAGAGCAAGTGTAAATAGGAGACAGGAGATCTTGGAGTGTGTTGGCCATGGAGAGACACTGGTCTGGTTACTCAAGTGCATGTGCGCAGGATTCTTGGAGGAATGTCTGCGAGAACCAGATGTCCTTTGTGATTGATAAGCTCTGGGACTCTGACTCCTCTTGTGTCCTTGTTCATGAAAAGAAACAGTAGATGTGCATGATTGGGGATGAAACGGATAGGAAAAACAGCTTGTGAAACTTTCTAGTTTTAACTGCTGAGCTATGACATTTGGAACTCAATAAATGTGCAGAGGTGCTGTTCTCAGGGCTGGGTTTGCCTAAGAGTTGCAGTCCTCTGCACGTAGTACAAATCACCTGGTGTGTCTTTTGCTTTGCAAGTCCCTACCATGAAGAAATTTGTAACACGCATGGTTTTGAGTTACCTTCGCATAACATATTAACCGTCCTCCTTCCCACAGATAGTCATTGTTCCTTCTTAATTCTTCAGTGAATTAACCTTGTTCTGTCATCAGTGCAAGAGTAGGCTGTCTAACAGTGTCACACAACTGAAGAATATCGACAAAATGTAAGTAACTTGCACCAGAACATGGGAATTCCAGGGCACATGCAGTTTAGTACTGTCTGTGATAACTAAGTACATATAGTCTTTTTAAAATTTTTTCAATTCTTTTTTAAAATTTATTTATTCATTTTAGAGGAGAGAGAGAGAGAGAAGGGGGGAGGAACAGAAAGCATCAACTCCCAAATGTGCCTTGACCAGGCAAGCCTAGGGTTTTGAACTGGCATCCTCGGCATTCCAGGTCGATGCCTTATCCACTGTGCCACCACAGGTCAGGCACTAAGTACAGTCTTGAACAAGCCTTATGCCACCAACAAGCTGCTGACTGACCAATCCTAAAACACTTAACACTTGGTCATGACTGTCTCACTTCTAAAATGGGAGCATAGGATTTGATTTGGCTCAGAAGTTCCAGTCAGCTCTAACAAACAGAAGACAAGATAAAAGATGGGTTAACTGATCTGGTTTTAGAGTCAGATCAATGCAAGTTGGAATCTGAGCTTCAACCGCCTACTGTCTGCATGCTAGGACCAATTATGCAACTTCTCTTTACTCGGGGATGATAAAGACCCCTCAATTATCCATTGATATTTAGTTGACCAAAGACACAGAATTAAATACAATTAGTTATCTTAAAAATATTTATAGCCTGTCACATAAAAAAGAATCTATAAATACTCCTATTATGATGATAACACTGGGGAACAATTTTTTATTTATTTTTTGTTGCATGGGGTTTTAGAACTGTTTCTATATATTTGTGCATCACTGATTCCAAATCTGAGATCTGTTTTTAGGTGCATGCTCTAGTTTTTATGCAATTTTAATTTCTTTTTGTTACAGTTAATGGCATGCATTGGTTTTTAAGTTGGAGGTAAAGGACAATGACTTTTGGATTGAACATAACCACAAGGCAATTAATGTTTTACAAACATCACTTTTACATAATTGTAGTTGTTTTTAAATGTAAACAATTATTATCTGATAAAAACACCCTCTTATTTTGTTTTAAGATTGAATCATGGCTTCTTCGAGTAGGTATAAATGTAAGAATAGTCCTCACACCTTCTGTTATATATGTGGCTGTTACACACTTCAAAGTCAAAGGCACAATATTTCATCATTTGTGACACGTGCATATATTGCCTATTTTCAAGTTCCCCTTGGCAATCAAGACAAGAATTGGGCTCCTCATATTGTGTGTCATAATTGTGAGAAAATGCTTCATGACTGGACAAAAGGAAAATGCAAAAGGATGCCTTTTGGTATTCCCATGGTTTGGTGTAAACCTGAGGACCACAGCAGTGACTGTTATTTCTGTCTGATCCATAAAAAGGCATCAGAAAGAAAAAATGGCATATGATTGCATATCCTAATATTCCTTCAGCAATACGACCTATCCCACACTCTGAGACACTCCTGATTCCAGTTTTCAATGGTTTCATTTCTTCTAAGGAAGAAGAAAGTGAACATAGTGATCGAGTGTATTTTGATAAGGTGGATGAGGAAATGGTTGTAGAATCTGAAGGATCTTCTTCTGATGCCAAGCAGTCATTAACCCCTCAGCAGGTTAGCCAACCTGAATTGAATGACTTAGTAAGAATAACATAAAAATTATCCACAACTTTCTGAAGTATGAGGAGCATAACTGGATCATTTTTGTGAATCTTTTTTATTTTTATATTTTTTTTACAGAAACAGAGAGAGGGATAGACAGGCAGAAAGGGAGAGAGATGTGAAGCATCAATAATCAGGGTTTTTTTGTTGTGACACTTTAGTTGTTTATTGATTGGTTTCTCATATATTCCCAAGGAATATACCCCAAGAACATCATATCACTGATTCAAAAAAGGAAACGCACCCCCATGTTTATGGCAGCATTGTTTACAATAGCCAAGATCTGGAAACAGCTCAAGTGTCAGTCAGTGGACGAGTGGATTAAAAAGCGGTGGTGCATACACAGAATGGAATACTATGGGACCATAAAAAAGAAGGAAATCTTACCTTTTATGACAACATGGATGGACCTGAAAACTTTTACATTAAATAAAATTAAAAATTCCGCCTGACCAGGTAGTGGCGCAGTGGATAGAGCGTCTTACTGGGATGCAGAGGACCCGGGTTCAAGACCCCAAGGTCGCCAGCTTGATTGAGCATGGGCTCATCTGGTTTGAGAAAAAGCCCACCAGGTTGAACCCAGGGTCACTGGCTCCAGCAAGGGGTTACTCGGTCTGCTAAAGGCCCGCGGTCAAGGCACATATAAGAAAGCAATCAATGAACAACTAAGGTGTTGCAATGTGCAATGAAAAACTAATGATTGATGCTTCTCATCTCTCTCTGTTCCTGTCTGTCTGTCCCTGTCTATCCCTCTCTCTGACTCGCTCTCTGTCTCTGTAAAAAATAAATAAATAAATAAATAAAAAATAAAAAAAAAACAACTTTAAAAATTCCGCTTGTCCTCAGAGCTCCCTGACAGGTGGTGACAACCTCTATCAGGGACGACTCTCCCACCTAGAGATTTTCTCCTCTTGAGACAGTGACAAAAGGGTGGGATGCCCCCTCTTGCTCACCTGTCTCCACAGCTCTTCAGAGTCTAAACCTTTTGACCAGACCCCTCTATGATGTCTCATAAAAAAAAATCAGTCTGTAGATATCAGGTACGTAGGGACAGGTGGCTGTAAGCCACTTTTCAAAGGCTGCTTTGGGCTGTGATAGCAGCACCAGGAAAGGGCTAGTGTCTTGAAAATTATCAACAAATAAAACTCTGCTAAAAACAGAGATGGAAAAAAAGCACAACATGCCCACGTCTGTGGATTGATTTTACCTATATTACCAGAGTATAACTTCTATAATATACTTCTTCACATAACAGGGCATCTTTATGAAGCAAACATTATCTTTGTATTTAGAAATCTGTATTTTAATGAACTTGTCTGAATATAGAGAATGAGATTTAAAATCAAGCATTTATTCAAGTTTATTTTTTTAAATTATAAACTTTGAGTGTAAAGTTAAAATTCTCAAAGGAGAGAAGAAAATAATACATTTTCATCACTCAGATGCATTGCTAATTAAAACTTTGGTAAATATATATCTTCCTTTCTAAGCTTTTTAAACATTTGAATTCTTTCTTTTTAAACATATATATATCCTGTATTTCTTAGTTAAGAGTAAATAAAAGCACTTTTTTTGTTGTTCAAACTATTTATAAACATCTTAACTACATAATGTAATACTGTATATTTAATTATTCTTATTGTAGCATATTTATCTTTTCTGCACATTTGTCAGTTACATATACTCCTGTGATGAACATCTTTGTGCTTTTTTTACACTTAATATTTTTTAGATGAATTCTAAGTTGTGTTTATGGAGTCAAAGCATGTGAACTTACATTAAGTCTGTTAATGTGTATGGACAAGTATAAATATTTACTTTTTCAGAAAGAAAAGTTTGCTGTTTTCCCTAGGTTTCATTTTGTCTGGCTGGTTCAGTTTCTGGCTGAGGCTTAGAGTGATGTATCTGCCAGCTGCAGACCTCATCCAAAGCAAGTCAGGAAGAAGGATAAGCATGGCAGTGGCCTGGCCCAGAGGATGGGTTTCAGATAAGCAGTTAAGTGTGGAAAAGGGAAGTGTTGAGAGAGATTAAGTGTCCTTCAAATATTTGGCTTGTGGGTGTGGAGCTGGGAGCTTATTCATTGACCTCCCAAAGCTTCCTTATATGAGGCAGTGATTTAGCTGGATTGTACTATTAACATATAGACTTTTCAGAAGCAGTAAGCATTCTAAGAAAGATAGACACAAATGAGCCCGAGAATTGTGCTGGCATGATTAATCAGCCCATCAGCCCTTGCAGCAGCAGGCCTGCCAGGCTCCTGTTGATGTGTCAAAGCCCTGTGGCCCTCTGGGCATCTATGGGCAGGCGTAGGGGACAGACGGCCAGCTGTAGATAATGCATCCGTGCTCACATAGAAAATCCTCTTACAGGGGCCAGGGAGGGAGCTGAAGGAGATTTAGTTTAGGTGGAAATTTACTTTGTACATTATATTGAACATTGCGGGATTAGTAGCAGGAATTTGATTTTTTTTTTCAAGTTTCTACTTCGGTTGGCAGCAAGTTTTTCTTTTTCCTCTTTTGCAGAGGTCTTTTTAGCCTTCACTGTGAACCAGGATCACCCATGGAGTTAACATAAATGCATACTCAGTCCTTATATTTAGAGACTCTGATTCAGTAGATAGGAATTGGGTCCCAGGATTCTGCCCTCTTTGGGCTGTTTGACTACAGGTAGAGAAACACTGATCTGGGGGCTGTGAGGGGCAGCCAGGTGCACAGCCCAGATCCCCCTTCTAGGGAGCATTGTTGCTGCAGCTGCCAGTGGGTAGCCCTGAGCTCCAGGACCCTCCAGGGAGTGCCTCCCTTACCCCAATCCCCCTTGCTGACTTTCTGCATCAGGTTACTGATTTAGAGGGATTACAAAGACCTGGCCAGCTCAGCCAATCACAGGCCAATATGATGGTCCATGTTAAGTCCAGAGCATCCCACTGCTAAACTGAGGCTGTGGCCTTGCTTTGCAGCTCACTGTCTACCAGTGTTGGTCCTGTGGGCTCTTTCTAATACATTTCTGTACCTTTGATTCTATCTCAGAGTCAGCTTCCCAAAGAAGCTGACTGTAAAATGGTGTGAATCCAAAGCATAGGATAGAAGAGGAGAGAGCTGATTGGGAACCCCACCCATCTATTTGTAACCTCAGCTGCCCATGCCCCCATCTCACTCCCACCCCAACCACCACCAGCTTGCTCTCTGTCAGGTTACATATCTTCTGCATTACTTTCTGCAAATGTTTTATTTTTTATTACCCAAGGCGTATTCTTGGTTTATTCACTTGCAGTTCAACAAAGTGTTGTTAAATAGATTTTAGTCAAATATCTCCTTTTTGAAAACATTGCATTCTGAAAGAAATATAGACTACACAAAAGATTTGTTCTAAGGTTCCCTTTTTTTCTAGAGAGATCATGATTTATAAATATCTCTCTCTCTGAATTTGTCATATTCATCCCAAAGTGAACTGATACAAGGTTTGAGTTTGTTAATTCTTTCCTTTGCTCCACCTTCCACCCACCCACCCTCCTCACCCACTCCTATCCATCATCCAGGATACAGTATAGAACAATGAGTAGAAACAGAGACCTCAGGGTCAAAATCACCTGAGATGCAGAGTAAGAACTTAGTAATAATTAAGCTAATATTTATAGAGCACTTATTCTATACCATGTTCTGTTGATTTATTCCTCACACAATTCTATGAGGTAGATGCTATTAATCTTACACTACAGTTGAAAAAACTGAGGTGGGCCCTGGCTGGTTGGCTCAGCGGTAGAGCATTGGCCTGGCGTGGGGGGGACCCAGGTTCGATTCCCGGCCAGGGCACATAGGAGAAGCGCCCATTTGCTTCTCCACCCCCCCTCCTTCCTCTCTATCTCTCTCTTCCCCTCCTGCAGCCAAGGCTCCATTGGAGCAAAGATGGCCCGGGTGCTGGGGATGGCTCGTTGGCCTCTGCCCCAGGCGCTAGAGTGGCTCTGGTCGTGGCAGAGCGATGCCCTGGAGGGGCAGAGCATCGCTCCCTGGTGGGCAGAGCATTGCCCCTGGTGGGCGTGCCGGGTGGATCTCAGTCGGGCGCATGCAGGAGTCTGTCTGACTGTCTCTCCCCATTTCCAGCTTCAGGAAAAAAAAAAAAAAAGAAAAAACTGAGGTGCAAAGAGATTCCATAACTCTTGGATACCATAGCTAATAAGTGGCAGAGTTGAGATTCAAATCTAATTGACCACAATTTTAAGCTACCAAAATATCAATAATTAGTTCTTAATAATTATAAAATTGCCATAATTTTTGTTAATATGTGAAAAACAAGTACGTTTTTCTCTTACGAAACATCTCTCAGTGCCCTTAGAAACATTTCTAATTTCAAAAGTCAGTCATGGAGGTTCAATATAGCATTATCAATTAGTCATTGAGCAATGCACTTATCCTGTTCCCAGGATTATTGGTCATGGGGTGACATGTCTTCAACAGGTTTCATTCACATTACCCAAATTAAGGTTGTTATTTTGAGAAAGATACAATCAGTTTTTTACAGAACTGTCGATGTTTCTTCAAAGCTCCATCCTTTTTGACACTAGTTGCTTTCTGCAGTCCAACTGTGATTGGTCTTCCAACCAACATCTAAACATTTTTGGGGAATTGGTCATGGATTGGAGTCCCAGTGATGTTTATAAGGAAAACAGACTTTAGAGCTACTTAGATGACTGCTCTTGGTTTATGTTTTCATTCTCTTAGTCCATGTCCTTATTTATACCAGGCCTTGAAAAAAAGGGAAAAGCCAAATTCTGAAGCAAAACTTTGAAAATGAGAGAAATTCCAGCTGCTTTAGCAAAAGGAAGTGGCTAGGTTAAAGTAATATAAATGATAAGAACTGGATTACCCACTTTTGGTGAAGAGAAAAAGAGCTTCAAGATGTTTGTTTGAGACAAATATGAAATTATTTTAATTTCAGTTTAGATTAATGCATCCTCTAAAATACAGATGTTTAAAAATTTTTATAGTGAAATTTATTCTAATGTTAAATATTAATATTTTCCAGGCAGTGGATTGGCTATTTGTGTTTGAAATAATTAATAGGATACTGAGAAGTAGCCATTTTGCCTTTAATGTGAACATTTCTGGACCATATATATTCTTTCTCTCCTAATACCCTTCCTAGAACTTTGAACTTTTAACTTCCTGCTAATACAGTTTTATATTTATAAAATGCAGTGCTTTAATTATTCTCCCTTCAAACTAGGATGAAAGGGTCTTTTTTAAAAGTGAACTTCAGGCCCTGGCTGGTTGGCTTGGTAGTAGAGCGTCGGCCTGGCGTGCAGAAGTCCTGGGTTCGATTCCCAGCCAGGGCACACAGGAGAGGCGCCCATCTGCTTCTCCACCCCTCCCCCTCTCCTTTCTCTCTGTCTCTCTCTTCCCCTCCCGCAGCCGAGGCTCCATTGGAGCAAAAGATGGCCCGGGCACTGGGGATGGCTCCTTGGCCTCTGCCCCAGGTGCTAGAGTGGCTCTGGTCACGACAGAGCAACGCCCCGGATGGGCAGAACATCACCCCCTGGTGGGCATGCTGGGTGGATCCCAGTCGGGTGCATGCGGGAGTCTGTCTGACTGCCTCCCCATTTGCAGCTTCAGAAAAATACAAAATAAAATAAAATAAAAGTGAACTTCAAATTTATGTGAAGATGGAGGGGAGTAAAGAGGGACAAATATATAATGATGGAAAATGATTTGACTTTGGGTGATAAACACATAAGCAATCAAATGTTCAAAAGCTATAGAGAGGTTTACCTGAAACCTATGTACCCTTATTGATCAATGTCACCCATTAAATATAATTTCTTAAAAAAAACATGTGGAGAGAAGATGAAGGCACTGGACAATTTCTTTTTATCAGAAGTGAAAAACTGTTTTATGTACCCCATTACTAAGTGCTAGAATCACCATCACTGTCATTAGTACAATGAACAACTATCAATTACTGAAGGTTGATGTTGTGCCAATTACTGGGCTCTGCAGATTCTCTCTCTTTCTACATCTATGACTATAGGTCAGCACCTTTGATATCTGACCCAATATTGCTCAGTATGATCTTTCACTCTCCTATTGAATTTGTCATAGTCACCAGTTAATTTTTTATTAATTTCAATTTGCAAATTAATGTATTCATTCATTTATTAAAAAATTATTGAACATCTAATATAAAACTAGGCACTGCATGAGATGCTCACAAACCAGTAGGGCAGATGGACTTATTCATAAGGAATCCCAGTAAAGTGAGCTACATGCTTTAATGTGGGTGCTCTTTGAAAGGAGGAGGTGGTCCCTGCTGTGCAGAAAGGATTGCATGGGGGTCAGTGATGCCTCATGGGAGAAGAGAAGTAGGAGATACTGAATTGGTCCTAAATGAACAGAAGTTTTCTAGCTTTTTCTCAGAGATTGATTTTTTTTACTGTACTGCAACAGACCTTGAATGCTGCTCAGATATGTTTTGGGGTATCTGACCAGCCCATCCCCACAATGGTAGGCCATGTTTGTAGGACATGACTTCACCACCTTCTCATAATTGATTGAACCAAGAAAGAATCTCTAAACTTAGCTGTACCAGCAAGATCCTCTCACTTGCTCTTTCTTTTCTTTCTCTCTTTTAAGCTCTTAATAAACATAGAGGCTATGGTTGGGAGTAGAGGACACACTGAAGCCAAAAGATCAGGACTAAAGTAGTTTCAAGAGGAAGTGGAAAGCCACTTTAGGTGGTATGGTTAAGGAAGGAGGAAGTGGAGTGGTATTTCAGTTGGGATGTGAAAGATGTAAAAAAACGGGCTATCTAGGAATGGGGGCAAATGCAGTCCAGGTGGGGGCAGTAGCAGGAGCACAGTCCCCAAGCAGTGAGTGACAGGGAGGAAATCTGAGCCAGAGCATACCAGTATCTGTCAGCATTTGTTATTTGAGTCTAGATGACACCAGCAGCCATTAATGAGTGTTTTGTTTTGTTTTTAAGATTTTATTTATTTATTTTACAGAGAGAGGAGCAGGGGCAGAACGTGAAGTATTTATTAACTCATAGTTGCTACACTCTAGTTGTTCACTGGTTGCTTGTCGTATGTGCCTTGACTGGGCCAGCACAGGATTTTGAACCAGCAACCTCAGCATTCCAGGTCAGCACTCTACCTGCTGTGCCAGCACAGCCATTAATGAGTTTTAAGCAGAGCATTGACACTATCTGATTTAAGGAAGTATTAAATGTATTCATTTCAAGCAGTCAGAGAATGATCACAGCAGGCATTTCTAGCACTTGATACAGGCTTGCACCTCTACTTCCAGAGCTTCATGTTTTGGCCATTTCTTCTGTGTCCAGTGTTTATCCTAAGCTCAGCTGTCCCACAAATACAGAAAGCAAGGATACTTCATGAAACCTCTCTGTTGTCCTAGCAGAAAATTTACCATTTTAAGATCCACAAAGACTGACGTAATGGAAATGGCACCATGAGCAGCGCGTCTGACAGATCTCCCCAAAATCTCAACAAATTCATCAACTAGAAACAGTAAAATTTATCCTCGGAGCATTCCGGAGTTCCACACACACTGAAAGCGAAAGGACTGTTATCACTTGAATCTGAGAGACGGGTCAGAACTGAGGGTGTGGAGGAAGCTAACTACCGCATGGACGTTCATTCAAGCTGAGGAAGGAGTACGCCTGTGGTGAGTCAACCCATGTGTGCAACTGCCCGCCCACACTCGGGAGTGGCAGCCTGGGCACTGCGAGCAGCCGCCGGCATGCCATGAGCGTGCACGTGCCCTGTGCCGCGGTCCGGTCGCAGAGTGAGCTCTTTTGCACCGCCAGTGTCCCCAGCGGCCCGCACACTGCGAGTGAGAGTCCCCAGCCACCAGAGTGCCTAGAGCACCCCATTCGCTCGTGTACCCTGAATGTCCCACTCGCCCACGCACTCAGAGCAGCCCACTTGCCCGCACACCCAGAGTGCTCCATTCTCCCGTGTGCCCAGTGCACCCCAGCTGCCAGCGGCAAGGCAAGTGGGAGAGGCACCAAGGCTATCTTCCCTATTCCAGAGATTCTCTTCATGGGCGGGACACCTCACCCAGCCATTCAAGCTAACAACCTAGCATTGGGGGAAGGGCGTGCAGGCAGCCTGAAATACTTTCTGGAGCACAGCTGCGGATCCAATCACTGAAATTAGCTTAACCCACGAAATCTGCTCACCCACGGGGCTCTAATTGGTAAGATCTCTCAGTTCAGCGATCCAAGACAAGAGGCGTGATATTTTTTAGTGCCTCTCGCTAAAGGGGTGGGGGCAACTTCTGATTGACAGAGCCTCCATATTCAGGGATATACGCTAACAAGAGGGACTTGGCAGATATTAAGATCTATACAGCAAGCAGCAACTAGTGCCTCTTTGTCCCAGCAAAAACAGGTTACAAAGTGTGGAAAGCCTGGGTTGAGTGGTCCAACTGAATGGTAGGCGCTGAACAGTCACCTTGACAACAATTGTCTCCCAGCCCCACCTGATTAGGCTGGAGGCTGTGACTGCCAGAGCCTTACCCAGAACCTTGCGCTGAGTGGGGATAGAGCAGGGATTTCCTAGCTCTTTGAGCCTCTTACTCCCCAGGCAGAAGCAGTGGCAGCCTCATAGTTGGATCACCAGGCTACTAATTCACGAAGGGGAGACTAGGAGAGAGACTCCAGGAAAGCAAACTCTCTCATTGTTGGACACTGCAAACGCCAACAAGCCCTGACTACCAGCGAGACTAAAGCCAATTATATGACATTGCCATAGAATCCCATCAACTGCAAATCCCTACCTAAGCATGACACAGGGGCAGAGCCTGGGGTACAGAGTCACTGACCAGGAAGAGGGAGAGAAAAGAAAAAGGAAGAAGTTAACCTCTCAAAATCAAGAAAAATCCACAGACTTTATAACTTGTTCCACTAATTTTTTGTTGTTGTTGTTTGTTTCTTCTATCTTATTGCCTTTATTATTATTATTTCTATTTCCTCCACCTTGGTCCTTTTATTCTCTGCCCATCTTATTCTTCCCTTTTCTTGAACTACACTACCCATGAGTGTTACATTTTATTTCTTTTCTTCATACTTACTCTCCTTTAGGGTTACACTTCAAAACCCTTAACTCTCACTCTCTCCCCTTTTGTTTTTTTTTTCTTTTCCTTTTTTTCTTCCTTCGTTTTTCTCTTTTTCCTATTTTTTCCTTTCTATTCGTTTCTTCTTTTCTCCTTTTACTTTTCCTCCCATTCAATCCTCAATCACGAACAAATTATTTAATTTGGGACACAAGTTTTTTGTGGTTTTTTTTTTTGCTTTTGTTTTTGGTTTTCTTTTGTTTGTTTTTGTGGCATTTTGGACACGTTTTACGTTGCTTTTTAACTCACTAGCATTCCTCCCAACCCAAGGTCTCCATTGTATTTAGTCTTCGCTCCATTTAATACAACAGATTTTTACTTATTATTTTATATTTTTCTCTTCTTTAATTATTATCTTTTTTCTCCTTTTTTCTGTTTCCCTCTTATCCCTCTCATTATATCTCTTAGTTGATGATCACTTACAAGCAAATCATTTTATGCTTGTCTAAGATTTTCTCCATTTTTTTTTTTTTTTTGCATTTAGTAGGTCCCTACTCCCTTTTTTGACCCTTGAACTCTTCACCCCAAATCAGGCCCTCCGTTATAGACAGTTTTTGTTCCATTTAGCATAGTATAATTCACAGGTCATCACGAGATTTCCCTAAGGAGGGGAGAGGAGAGGAAGAGAAGAAAGAAAAAAAGAAGGAAATAATAAATTATTCCTGTTTTTTTGTGGGGTGTTTTCTTTTTTTTTTTTTTTACTTTTTATTCTTTATTAATTCTAATTAGTGCTATCAACAAGACCACCCTCAGATGCCAATAAGAAAAAGAAAATCGAATATTATGGATACAAAAGATAAAAAGGTAACACAAATAGATGTGGAAAAATCTATGGAGAAAAGATTTAACATATTGGAAGCCTTGGAGCTAAATGACAGAGAATTTAAAATAGAAATCTTAAAAATACTCAGAGATATACAAGAAAACACAGAAAGGCAATTTAGGGAGATCAGAAAACAACTCAAAGATCACAAAGAATATATTACCAAGGAAATTGAAACTATAAAAACAAATCAAACAGAAATGAAAAACTCAATTCACGAGCTGAAAAACGAGGTAACAAGCTTAGCTAATAGAACAGCCCACATAGAAGATAGGATTAGTGAAATAGAAGACAAGCAACTTGAGGCACAACAGAGAGAAGAAGAAAGAGACTCAAAAATAATAAAAAACGAGAAAACCCTACAGGAATTGTCTGACTCCATCAGAAAGAATAACATAAGAATAATAGGTATATCAGAGGGAGAAGAGAAAGAAAATGGAATGGAGAATATACTCAAACAAATAATAGACGAGAACTTCCCAAGCCTGTAGAAAGAACTAAAGCCTCAAATTCAAGAAGCAAACAGAACACCGAGTTTTCTTAACCCCAACAAAGCCACTCCAAGGTA
This sequence comes from Saccopteryx leptura, assembly GCF_036850995.1. Taxonomy (NCBI): domain Eukaryota; kingdom Metazoa; phylum Chordata; class Mammalia; order Chiroptera; family Emballonuridae; genus Saccopteryx; species Saccopteryx leptura. The sequence continues at coordinate 602,774 of NW_027095699.1, forward strand.
CATCATAATGAAGATGACACAAACCAATGACAAAGAAAAAATTCTCAAGGCAGCCAGAGAAAAGAAGAGTACAACATATAAAGGAAGTCTTGTTAGATTATCATCAGATTTCTCAGCAGAAACTCTACAAGCTAGAAGAGAGTAGACCCCAATATTTAAAGCCATGAAAGAGAGGAACTTTCAGCCAAGAATACTATACCCATCAAAGCTATCCTTCAAGTACAAAGGAGATATAAAAACATTCACAAATACAGAAAAGATGAGAGAATTTATCATCAGAAAGCCCCCACTCCCAAAAATACTAAAGGGGTTTTTCCAACCAGATTAAAAGAACAAAAGAAAACAAAACCACAAGTAACAGCTCCACCAAGAAAACAATAAAACCAAACTTAAACTGTGACAACAAAAGAAAAAAAGGGGGGAGAGGATGGAGATTAACAGTAGCAAAGGATGATGAAGTGCAGAAATACTCATAAGATAGGGTACTACAATGAATATGGTAGGTACCCTTTTCATTACTTAATGGTAACCACCCTTGAAAAAACCACCATAAAAACAATTGACTTAAAAAAGGTAGCAACAGAGGAAAGAAGTATAGAATACAGACAAACAAAAACAAATGATAGAAAAAAAAGAAGAGAATCAAACAAGATACAAAACTAACAGAAAGCAATTTATAAAATGGCAATAGGGAACTCACAAGTGTCAATAATTACACTAAATGTAAATGGATTAAACTTACCAATAAAAAGACACAGAGTAGCAGAATGGATTAAAAAAGAAAATCCAACTGTATGCTGCCTACAAGAAACACATCTAAGCAACAAGGATAAAAACAAATTCAAAGTGAAAGGCTGAAAAACAATACTCCAAGCAAACAACACCCAAAAAAAAAGCAGGTGTAGCAATACTCATATCTAATAATGCTGACTACAAGACAGAAAAAGTACTCAGAGACAAAAAGGTCATTTCATAATGATTAAGGGGACACTGAATCAAGAAGACATAACAATCTTTAATATATATGTAACAAACCAAAGAGCACCAAAATATATAAGACAGCTACTTATTGACCTTAAAACAAAAACTAACAAAAATACAATCATACTTGGGGACCTCAATACACCACTGATGGCTCTAGATCGGTCATCCAAACAGAGAATCAATAAAGATATAGTGGCCTTAAACGAAATACTAGAACACCTGGATATGATAGACATCTACAGGACACTTCATCCCAAAGCGACAGAGTATACATTTTTTTCTAGTGTACATGGAATATTCTCAAGAATTGACCATATGTTGGGCCACAAAGACAATATCAGCAAATTTAGAAAAATTGAAATTGTACCAAGCATATTCTCTGATCATAAAGCCTTGAAACTAGAATTCAACTGCAAAAAAGAGGGGGAAAACCCACAAAAATGTGGAAACTAAACAACATACTTCTAAAAAATGAATGGGTCAAAGAAGAAATAAGCGCAGAGATCAAAAGATATATACAGACAAATGAAAATGAAAATAAGACATATCAGAATCTCTGGGATGCAGCAAAAGCAGTAGTAAGAGGAAAGTTCATATCACTTCAGGCATATATAAAAAAACAAGAGAGAGTCCAAGTGAACCACTTAACTTTACACCTTAAGGAACTAGAAAAAGAAGAATAAAGACAACCCAAAACCAGCCGAAGAAAGGAGATAATAAAAATCAGAGAAGTAAATGAAATAGAGAACAGAAAAAGTATAGAAAAAATCAATAAAACAAGGAGCTGGTTCTTTGAAAAGATCAACAAAATTGACAAACCCTTGGCAAGACTCACCAAGGAAAAAAGGCACAGGACTCAAATAAATAAAATCCAAAATGAAAGAGGAGAGATCACCACAGACATCATAGATAAACAAACAATTATTGTAGAATACTATGAAAAACTATATGCCACCAAATACAACAATCTAGAAGAAATGGATAAATTCCTAGAACAATACAACCTTCCTAGACTGAGTCATGAAGAAGCAGAAAGCCTAAACAGACCAATCAGCAGGGAGGAAATAGAAAAAACTATTAAAAACCTCCCCAAAAATCAAAGTCCAGGCCCAGACGGGTATACTAGTGAATTCTATCAAATATTCAGAGAAGACCTGGTTCCAATTCTACTCAAAGTCTTCCAAAAAAATTGAAGAAGAAGCAATACTTCCAAACACATTTTATGAGGCCAACATAACCCTCATACCAAAACCTGGCAAGGATGGCACAAAGAAAGAAAACTACAGACCAATATCTCTAATGAATACAGATGCTAAAATACTAAACAAAATACTGGCAAATCGAATACAACAACATATTAAAAAAATAATACATCATGATCAAGTGGGATTCATCCCAGAATCTCAAGGATGGTTCAACATACGTAAAACGGTTAATGTAATACACTATATCAACAAAACAAAGAACAAAAGCCACATGATCTTATCAGTAGATGCAGAAAAGGCTTTTGATAAAATACAACACAATTTTATGTTTAAGACTCTCAACAAAATGGGTATAGAAGGAAAATATCTCAACATAATAAAGGCCATATATGATAAACCATCAGCCAACATCATATTAAATGGCATAAAACTGAGGACTTTCCACCTTAAATCAGGAACAAGACAGGGTTGTCCACTCTCTCCACTCTTATTTAACATGGTGCTAGAAGTTCTGGCCAGAGCAATCAGACAAGACAAAGAAATAAAAGGCATCCATATCGGAAAAGAAGAAGTAAAGGTATCACTTTTTGCTGATGATATGATCCTATGCATCGAAAACCCGAATGACTCCACAAAAAGATTACTAGAAACAATAAACCAATACAGTAAGGTCGCAGGATACAAAATTAACATACAAAAGTTTATAGCCTTTCTATATGCCAACAATGAAATATTAGAAAACGAACTCAAAAAAATAATCCCCTTCACGATTGCAACAAAAAAAAATAAAATACCTAGGAATAAACATAACAAAGAATGTAAAGGACCTATATAACGAAAACTACAAGGCATTGCTAAGAGAAATAGAAAAAGAAACAATGAGATGGAAAAATATTCCTTGTTCTTGGATAGGAAGAATTTAATATAATTAAAATGGCCATATTACCCAAAGCAATATATAAATTTAATGCAATTCCCATCAAAATTCCTATGACATTTTTAAAGAAATGGAACAAAAAATCATCAGATTTATATGGAACTATAAAAAACCCCGAATAGCCAAAGCAATCCTAAGGAAAAAGAATGCAGCTGGGGGCATTACAATACCTGACATTAAACTATATTATAGGGCCACGATAATCAAAACGTCATGGTATTGGCAGAAAAATAGACACTCAGACCAATGGAACAGAATAGAAAGCCCAGAAATAAAACCACATATATATGGTCAAATAATCTTTGATAAAGGGGCCAAAAACACACAATGGAGAAAAGAAAGTCTCTTCAACAAATGGTGTTGGGAAAACTGGAAAGCCACATGCAAAAGAATGAAACTCGACTACAGCCTGTCCCCGTGTACTAAAATTAATTCAAAATGGATCAAAGACCTAAATATAAGACCTGAAACAATAAAGTACATAGAAGAAGACATTGGTACTAAAATCATGGACCTGGGTTTTAAAGAACATTTTATGAACTTGACTCCAATGGCAAGAGAAGTGAAGGCAAAGATAAATGAATGGGACTACATCAGAATAAAAAGTTTTTGCTCAGCAAGAGAAACTGATATCAAAATAAACAGACAGCCAACTAAATGGGAAATGATATTTTCAAACAACAGCTCAGATAAGGGCCTAATATCCAAAATTTACAAAGAACTCATAAAACTCAACAACAAACAAACAAACAATCCAATAAAGAAATGGGAAGAGGACATGAACAGACACTTCTCCCAGGAAGAAATACAAATGGCCAACAGATACATGAAAAGATGCTCAGCTTCATTAGTTATTAGAGAAATGGAAATCAAAACTACAATGAGATACCGCCTCACCCCTGTTAGATTAGTTATTATCAACAAGACGGGTAATAGCAAATGTTGGAAAGGCTGCAGAGCAAAGGGAACTCTCATCCACTGTTGGTGGGACTGTAAAGTAGTACAACCATTATGGAAGAAAGTATGGTGGTTCCTCAAAAAACTGAAAATAGAACTACCTTATGACCCAGCAATCCCTCTACTGGGAATATACCCCAAAACCTCAGAAACATTGATACTTAAAGACACATGTCACCCCATGTTCATTGCAGCACTGTTCACAGTGGCCAAGACATGGAAACAACCAAAAAGCCCTTCAATAGAAGACTGGATAAAGAAGATGTGGCACATATACACTATGGAATACTACTCATCCATAAGAAATGATGACATCAGATCATTTACAGCAAAATGGTGGGATCTTGATAACATTATACGGAGTGAAATAAGTAAATCAGAAAAAAACAAGAACTACATGATTCCATACATTGGTGGAACATAAAAACAAGACTAAGAGACATGGACAAGAGTGTGGTGGTTACCAGGGGTGGGGGGAGGGAGGATGCAAGAGGGAGGGAGGGAGAGAGTTAGGGGGAGGGGGAGGGGCACAGAGAAAACTAGATAGAGGGTGACGGAGGACAATCTGACTCTGGGTGAGGGGTATGCAACATAATTTAATGACAAGATAACCTAGACATGTTTTCTTTGAATATATGTACCCTTATTTATTAATGTCATCCCATTAACATTAATAAAAATTTATTTTTAAAAAAAGTAAATAAAATAAATAAAAAAGATCCACAAAAATGCCTGATCAGGCAGTGGCACAGTGGATAGAGCTTTGGACTGGAATGGAGAAGACCCATGTTCAAGATCCCGAGGTCTCCAGGTTGAGCATAGGTTCATCTGGTTTGAGCAAAGCTCACCAGCATGGACCCAAGGTCACTGGCTTGAGCAAGGGGTTACTCAGTCTGCTGAAGGCTCTTGGTCAAGGCACATATGAGAAAGCAATCAATGAACAACTAAGGTGTTGCAACAAAAAATCCTGATGATTGGTGCTTCTCATCTCTCTCCATTCCTGTGTGTCCCTCTCTCAACCTACATTTTAGGTTAATGGCCCTGAGAACTGTAAGGTATTTTCCCCACCAAGGAAGAAGGAAGGGCATAGCTGTAAAGTGTGGAATAGCACTGACTGTCTCTCCCCGTTTCCAGCTTCGGAAAAATACAAAAAATAAAAAAATAAAAGGGGGAGCAAATATGATAAGAGTAAGGGGTCACTTGCATATACTGACAACTATGTACTGATGACTTGAAAAGGACCTAGAATAGGGACATCCCAGTTGAGGATGAGTGGCTGCCATCAGGAGTTAAGCGGGTTGTAAGAGGAGAGATTCTTGCTTAGTTTCTCTTGTCGACGGTTTAGGAGATTGAAGTTTTCTTCCATTGGGCCAGTCTTATTGAACAGCATTATACCCTGCTTTAGCTCATTCTGGCAGCAGGTTTCTGGTGGGAGGGACAGGAGCAATAGCAGGGTCTGCAGGGCCCAACCTTTTGATGAGCCAGAGATGGGCAGGGCTTAGTGGTTCTGACTGCTAGCAGTCCTGCATGGGGGAAAGCTTGAGGCAAAAGATATGGTTAGAAATAAAGGTATTATTGATTATGGGGGAGCCCTTGGTAGTGAGAAAAATGTCAGCTGTATAGTGGCTCTGAGACATTGTAGAATGTCCCAATCCAGAAGGAATACAGGACATAATGGCATAACTAAGAACGAGTGTGAGAAAGGGGATTTTGTCCAAACTGCATGTCAGGGCTGGCATGCAAAGGGGAAAAGAAGGAGCCCCATCCACTCCATAACTGAGACCTGTGAGGGAACTAAAGGTTCAGAGTGTGATGGCAAAACAGAGAAGGTAGCCCCTGAGTCCACAAGAAATAAGATAGACTTACCCACTACCTGCAGCATTACCCAGGATTTGGTATGGGTGATGGGGGTCTCTGAGTCTTGGCTGTGTCAGTCATCCATGAAGCCTAGGAGTTCAAGTGGTGGGCCCACCTGGCTAGCTTGGCCTCCACATAGAGGCACTGAGGAGAAGCCTGTTGCCCAAAAGGGGCAATTGCTCTGCCAGTGATTGGGCTGCTTGCAGTTAGGGCAGGGCTAAGTGGGTGGCTGCGGGCAGGGGCACGGTCGGGACCTTTGACCTGCTTGCCACATTTAAAGCAAGTTTCTGGTGGGGATTCTCTTTGTGGCCCAGACTTGGGTTGGGCACTTCCTGTGCCTTGCCCCTGTTGCTCTGCCAGCCTCAGGGCTGCCACAAGAGCCTGGGTTTGGAGTGTTATGTTCTACTGCATATGGTCCTGGTGAACAGCCTTGGCCTTTTTCTACTAGCCATGACCATTAAAAACTTTAAATGCCATGTTCATCAGGTCTCAGATAAGGATATGGGGGCTAAGAATAAGAGGAGGGGGGCTCCTGGGGAGCCCAGCACCCAGATCTAGCTGGAAACGCTGGAGCCAGAGGCAGGACAGGGCCAGGCCTTCCTGCAGGAAGACCAGGGTTGGGCCATGGGGTCAGGAGCCCTGCAAACCCGTGTGGGGGCCAATGCCTAGCAAAGGGTGGCCTGATGGGGGAGGCACTTAAGAACACATTGGAGAAGGGAGGGGCCCCTAGCCTGCAAGAGAGGAGAAAGAGGGACTGGTATTTGCAGCTGAATAAGAAACAGGATTCATGAAGAGAGGGGAGGAGCCCAATAGGACAGAGGGAGCCGTGCAGGAGGGGAAGAAAGTTGGGGGTTGGCAAAGGAGAAAAGATCAGGAGTGGAGAGTTTAGGTGAGGTTTCTCTGTCCAGAAAAAGCCTGCACTCTGTAGCAGGTGGCACAGAAATTAGGACGAGAGCGCAAATACTAGAAGCCCTGAATTTAAGGGATTCCAACCAGTTCCCAGTTTTTTTTCAGCACTAGTTAAATTGGTGAGGATGTTAAAATTGAAAGTCCCTTCAGGAGGCTACCTGGTTTGATTATCCAGTGGGTTCTATGGCCTAGCCACAGCAGAGAAGAAGAACACTTTCTTTTTCTTTAGGGAGGGAGAAATTTTAGATAATGCACTCCAGGAGTGTTTTGGGATCAGGTTTAGATTCCTGTGCCTCTATGGCCACCCTCAGTCCTCAGAGTGGTCAGAGATGAGAATTGGTGTCCCACAACTCAAGCTCTGGCCACCAGACAGTTAGGTAAAGTGGATGTGCCTAGGATGACTCCATGGGCACACACACACTTGGAATGAAAAAGAGGTCCCTGACACAGCTGCAATTATGAACAGGGAGTCTCAGCAGAAAGAACTGACGGGAGGCTGGAAGCAGAGGACTTACCACACCATGTGCCAGAGTGGGCGAAAAGTTGAAGATCCTGGTTTGTTCTCAGAGGGGAAGGGGAGAGGAGCGGTCCTTGTGGACTTCAAACTCCTCCCGGGTTTTGGCACCAAATGTAAGGTATTTTTTTTCCACCAAAGAAGGAAGGGCATAGCCACGAAGTATGGATAAGCAAATGCTTTATTTAGTACAGCGCTTCCTGCCCAACGAAGTTCTCTGGTCCAGGGAATGGGGGCAAGAGAAGTCACATGGAGAAATCCATGTGGGGAAAATTTATAGGGTCTACAGGGTAAAGTCAAGTTGATATGATGACGCAAGATCTCACTGGCTGACAGACGGTCACTCTTTTCCAAAGGACTCCTGGGAAGTTTCTTTTGGCCCACATCGGTGTGGGCAGTCCCAGCCAAGTTCCCCGGTCTGGTTCCTCACGTGACCTTCCCTCATTGCCCACCGATGTTACAAGAACCAAACACACATTTTATATTTTTTCAAACCTGGAAGCTTCCTGGATGTTGCTTTCTGTTGCTTTGTGGTCCCTTTTCAATATATTTAAAATGTACTTCTCTGTTGTCACTCTGTGCCCATGGCAGTTTCAGAAGAGAACTTAAGTACAATCACTTTTGTGTTAACATGAAGACTCCAAGGAACAGCTTGTTGACCACTTACCTTATTTCTTGTGTCCAATAGGTTTTGGGGTTTCCCATAAAAAAGTAATCTGTCAGGTGTGCCACATGTTCTCAAATTAGCTGCATGTTATCCATGTCACTTTTTCTTTTCTGAAGTGAGAAGCAGGAGGACACAGACAGACTTTTGCATGTGCCTGACCAGGATCCACCCAGCATGACCACCAGGGAGAAATGCTTGGCCCCTCTGAGGTGTTGCTCTGCTGCAGTTGGAGCCATTTTAGTGCCTGAGGTGGAGGCAATGGAGCCATCCTCAATTCCCAGGACAACTCTGCTACAAGGGAGCCTTGACTGCAGGAGGGGAAGAGAAAGATAGAGAGAAAGGAGAGGGGGAAGGGTGGAGAAGCAGATGGGCACTTCTGTGTGCCCTGACCAGGAATCAAATCCGGGACTTCCACAAGCCCAGCTGACACTCTACTGCTGACCCAACCAGCTAGGGCCTGTCCATGTCACCTTTAAGAATTCAAGATTCTCAGAAAAAAAAAAAAAAACAAGAAAAAAAAGAATTCAAGATTCTTGCCTGACCTGTGGTGGCACAGTGAATAGAGTATCAATTTGGAATGCTGAGGTTGCTGGTTTAATACTCTAAGGTTGCTGGATAAAGGCACACATGAGAGGCAAATACTCTGAGGTGATGCTTTCTACTTCTTCCCCCCTTCTCTCTGTCTTTTCTCTCTTTTCTCTATAATAAATCTATAATTTTCCCCGAAGTCTAAGACTCTGTTATTCAGGTTTTTGAAATGTCCTATATATGCAATACAATTTCATTGTCTTGATTTCTTGGGTGTATGAATTTCCCTTGAGCATGTATTATACATTGAATATCTCTTGTCCATCTGATTATTTCACCTGATTATTAGCCCAGCTGCTAAAACTTTTTAAGTATGAGATAAATTTTAAATTTTATCCCCCACAGTGTCTATTAGCTAGCATGTGACATGAATGGCTGGGGCACTAACTTTGGGAGAGTCCTGCAGCTGAGATCAGGGACATGTGTCAGCTAAGGGTAAGCATTATTTCTGTTATCTCTGTCAGTTACTTGGTTTATTTTTCTGGGGTTTGGCAGAATGTGGTAGCACTGTGAGTTATGTTTCTCTGTTATACAATTACATTGGTAGTGAAATATATATTTTAGCTTCCTGCTTGAACTTAGGGAGCTATGATATTTCATTATGCAGACCTGGCTCTGTTTGCATTGTATCAGGTTCAGCTCCTGCATCTGTCTTGCAGCAAGTGGGTTCAGGCATTTGGCTTCATGTCTGAAGTTCACTTATGGGGTCTTGGTTACAGATCAAGAGTCTGTCTCCAGAGTCTGTGGTCGAATCTGTATTCTGTTGTGCATCTGGTGTCTGAAGCCTCTTTACATATAGCCTTGTGTCCCAGTTCCAGTGTGGGGCCCATGAGCAGCTCCAGTTCTAGGGCATGATGTATGGACTCTGGTGTCCAAGGTGCCATGTAAGTTTCTGGCATTGGTGTTTCCTAGTCTCTGTTGGCTCTGTAGAGAAGTGTTTGGTGTTCAGTGCCAAGTCCTCTTTTTGTTTTGGGAGTAAGTCCAGTGCTCAGCTTCAGTCGTCTAGAATCTTTTGGGTCCTGATTCTGTCTAAAAGCTCTGTTCAGTAATGGTTGTTATATTCACATTGGCAGGAAAGTAGATACTGATAGGAAAAGAGAGCAAAGTGAATTGGAGATTTTATTTTATAAAACATAATATGTGGGCCCTGGCCACTTGGCTCAGTGGTAGAGCATCAGCTCTACATGTGGAAGTCCTGGGTTTGATTCCAGGCCAGGGAACACAGGAGATGTGCCCATCTGCTTCTCCACCCTTTCCCATTTTCTTTCTCTCTATCTCTCTCTTCTCCTCCAACAGAAGAGGCTCCATTGAAGCAAAATTGGCCTGGGTACTTAGGATGGTTCCAGCTGCAATGGAACAGTGACCCAGATAGGCAGACCATCGCCCCCTAGTGGCCTTGCTGGGTGGATCCTGGTTGGTCACATGCAGGAGTCTGTCTCTCTGCCTCTCCGCTTCTCATTTCAAAAACATACAAACAAAAACAAACAAAAAATGGAAAATGTGTTTCAGGGAGAAGCTTCTAGGTTCCATTTAGTCTTATCTGATAAAAGGCTTCAGTATTCATAGGCTTGATGGTCCATTAGAGGAATCCATTTTGTCCTGAGAAGTCCATTGTCCCCTCAACCCTCTGGCTCAGGATTGGGAGGAGTTTCCTTAAGGCACTGCTGGCCATGTGAGAGGGGAAACAAGAGGGAAAAGGTCCCATTGTAGGAGAGGCACCATCAGAGTAAAAAATGGGTGGGAAACACTGAGGTTCAGAATCCAGAGTGTTTATGGTCAATAAAGATGTCCTTCCCAGCTGAAGAATAAAAACATGGTCCTAATAGAGATTTGGGCCTTTTGTTTGTCATTTTATTCTGCCTTCCTGCTGAGAGAAACACAGTAGCCACGTTGTGGATTCATCATTCCACGTTTCATTAGTTTTCCAAATTTATCCATTCACTTGAGACAGAGAGAGAGAAGCATTCACTCATTGCTCTAGTTAGTTGTTCCATTTAATTATATGCTCATTGGTTGCTCCTTTTATGTGCTGACAGTGAGGCTCACACTTGTCACCTTGGCATTTGGGAAAAGGGTATCTGCACTTAGCTACATGGCCAGTGCCACATAGAGTTTTTTTAATGTATTATATTAACTATTATTCAATTGAAATTATTTTATATTTCCAATTGTGATGCATTTGGGGTTATTTAGAAAATTTCCTTTATACCTTAAATCAGGGGTCCCCAAACTTTTTACACATGGGGCCAGTTCACTGTCCCTCAGACTGTTGGAGGGCTGTCACATACAGTGCTCCTCTCACTGACCACCAATAAAAAAGGTGCCCCTTTTGGAAGTGCAGTGATGGCTGGATAAATGGCCTCAGGGGGCTGCATGTGGCCCATGGGCTGCCGTTTGGGGATGCCTGCCTTAAATAATAAGGAGCTCGTAGGTCCCTCTTATTAATATTTTCTAGGTTCATGGCCATGACAGCAAGACACATACTTTATATTCTTTCAAACCATGAAGCTTGTTGAAGGTCACTTTCTGTTGCTTTGTGGTCTCTTTAAATATGTTTGAAGTGTGCTTCTCTGTCACCTAGGCACATACCAGTTTCAGAAGAGAACTTAAGTACAAGTACCTTAGTGTTAGACATGAAGATTGCAAAAAGCAGCTTGTTGACCTTCTTACCTTATTTCTTCTGTCCAATAGATTTTGGGGTTTCTTAACAAAAAGTAATCTGTCAGATGTGTCACATGTTCTCAAATTAGCTGCATGTTATTTATGTCACCTTTGTGAACTAAGTTTCTGGCCTGACCTGTGGTGGTGCAGTGGATAGAGCATTGATTTGGAATGCTGAGGTTTAGGTTTGAAACTTGAGGCTTGCTGGGTCAAGGCACATATTAGAGGCAACTCCTCTGAGGTGATGATTCCTGCTCATTCCCCCTTTCTATCTCTTCTGTCTTTTCTCTAAAATCAATCAATAACTTTTTTCAGAATATCTTAGATTTTCTAATTCAGGTTTTTGAAGTGATCTGTACCCCCAGTATGACCTCATTGTCTTGTATTCTTGGGAATTGCTGCGGACCAGCGCAGCTCCTAATAACAGTGCAGAATTAAGGAAACATACTCATCAAGAAAAAAATGGGACCAGGAGGAATCTTCAAATGCTGATGGCAATATCCAAGTGCCCCATAGCCCCAGTCTGCTTGATTATATAGCCATATGCAAATCAGGGAAGTCCTTGATACAAAGTTACACATCCAAGGCTAAAACAGAAACTCTCCCAAGGCATAAACAGGATGCATTAATGAAATCTAACAACATCTGAAAACAAACAAAGAGTCAGAGTAAGGGCATGTAAATTGCTTCCAGCAACCCAAGGAAACAAGTGAAGTGGGTGCAAATACTCAGCATCACAGCCAATATGGAGGTGGAGGGGGGAGAACTTAGCTTTTTGCTAAGCCTCAAATCTACAATGGCTTTCTGCCATTTATAGTCCACAACAGGGAATATCAGATCCTCTTGAGCATTTACTATACATTGACTATCCTTTGTTATTTCACTTGATTATTAGCCCACCTGCTAGAACTTTCAAAGTATAAAAACATTTTTTATTTAATTCCCCACAGTGTAGATGAGCCAGGCATGTGACATGAATAGCTGGTGCACTAAGTCCTGTAGAGTCCTGCAGCTGAGATCATGGACATGTGTTGGCTAAGGGTAAGCTTTATTTCTATTCCCTCTATCAGTTTCTTGATTTATTTTTGAGGGTTTGGTAGAATGTGGTAGTGCTTCTAGTGATTTTTCTGTATTCTACATTTACATTGGTAGTGAAATATATTGTGAAGCTCGCTGCTTGGACTTAGGGAGTCATGAGATGTTCTTTATGGAGTCCTGGCTGTGTTTGCATTGTGAGTATCAGGTTCAGCTCCTGCATCTGTCATGCAGTAAGTGGGGTCAGTCGTTTGGCTCCATGTCAGAAGTTCGGTTATGGGGTCTTGGGTACAGATCAGGAGTCTGTCTCCAGGGTTTGTTGTTGAATCTGTATTCTGCTGTGCACCTGGGGTCCCTTTGCATGTAGCTTTGTATCTGAGTTCCAGTGTAGGGCCCACAAGCAGCTCCAGTTCTAGGGTATGATGTATGGACTCTGGTGTCCAAAGTGCAATGTCAGTTTCTGGCATGGGTGTGTCCTAGTCTCGGTTCGGTCTGTAGACGAGTGTTTGGTGCCTAGTCCCCTTTTTGGTTTGGGGGTTGATCCAGTGCTCAGTTTAAGTCATTTAGGGTTCATGGGGCCCAGATTTGTCTAAGAACTCTGGTGTCTGTTCACTAATGATTGTTGTGTTCATGTAGGCAGGAAGGTAGATATGGATGGGGAAAGAACCAAGCAAATGGAAGATTCTATTCTATATAACTTGAAATACCTGCTCCAGGGAGACGTCTCAAGGTTCCATTTAGTCAAATCTGATAGAAGGCTCCAATATTCATAGGCTTGATGACACATTAGAGAAATCCCTTGTGTTCTGAGATGTCCATCATCTCCTCAGCCCTCTGGTTCAGGTTTGGGAGGAGTTTCCTTAAGGCACTGCTGGCCAGGTGAGAGGGGAAGCAAGAGGGAAATGGTTCCAATGTCGGAGAGGCACCATGGGAGGCAGAAATGGGTGGGAAACACTGTGAGGTGCAGAATTAGATTGTTAATAACTAAATAATGAGTGAAAAATAGAAACATGGTCGAAGAGATACTTGGAATTTTTACTTTGTTTTTCTTTTCTTTTTTTTCTGCCTTTCTGTTGAGAGAAATACACTAGGCATGTTGCAGGTTTATCACATCTTTTTCCATTAGATTTATATTTTTTACATTGATTTGAGAATGGAGCATGAAATAATTTCTTGGTCACTTCTCTTAGGTGCTGAGACCTGTGACAAAACCCACAATCTTGGCACACAGGGAGGACACTCCATGCACTGAACCATCTAGTCAGGGCACCATAGGTTTTTTAAAATTACTATCTTTCAGTTGATAAAATTATTTTAGAATTCCAATTTCATTGTATGTTACAGGTTATTTAGTATTTCATTTTATATTTGTAAGTATAAGGACTTCCTGGTTTATCTGTTACTAATGATTTAAAGGTTAACTCTCATGAGAGGAGGAAAAATGGGTTATGTAATTTCAAATCTTTGAAGTTTTTGCCACTTGCTTTCTAGTGCAATGTGGTCCCTTTTAAATGTGTCCTCCCTCTGTGTCTCTGCTTTTTGGTCATGTGCATCTTGGGAACAAGACCTTGGTGTCAGTCATGAGGAACTGGGGTGGGTGCAGTACATTATCTGTCAGTGGTTGTATTGCAGGAATCAAAGGAGGACAAAAACACCCAGACAACTTGATGAAGGAAGTAGGATTTATTTAGCTAGTGGAGCAGCATGACCCTCAAAGAGGTAACCAAACACGTGCTTTCCAAAGTTAGATTTCTTATGTCTTATATACCTTTTATCAAATACAGGTTTTCATGCAAGGGGCTCATGATCCCGTTGTCTAGAGATACATGTCACTCTCATGACTCCAGGATGGGAGGGTGGATTTAGGTGGAATCAGAGGATGTGTTGGAATTTTTAATTAAGATATGTAAACATGGTTTCTTAAAAGCTTTTGAGAAAAGAAAAGGGGAAGGGGTTTTTAGATAAGTTTTATCTTCTTTGCTCTGTGTAGCAAGTGGCCCTAGGCTCCCTTTCAGAGAAATATAGGACAGTGATGGGCAGTCTTTTGAGATTGGTTTGTCAAAATTTGCCAAAAAACCGAGCATAACTCGGGTGGTGTGTCACTTCAAGAAAAACGGCCTAACCAGAAGTCCCAGAACTAGAGGCTCTGTGCCAGAGTTCTGTTGTTTTGGCCTACAGACCTCCGGCACAGAGTGTCTACATTACCGCAAGTGCTTTATCTTCCACTACTGCAACTGGTCATTCAGGAGCCAAGGATAAAACGTCCTTCTCGGCATGCAGCCCCATGCTTCTCTGGTATACGGCAGCGTGTCATCAGAACACAGAGCGATGCCCCAAGATGGGCAGAGCATTGCCCCCTGGTGAGCATACTGGGTGGATCCCAGTCTGGCACATGTGGGAGTCTATCTGACTGCCTCCCGGTTTCTAACTTCAGAGAAATAAAAAATAAAAAAAAAAGAAGACAAACCCAACGCTCCTGCTCTTTTAGCACTTGACTCTGTCCCTATGGCTTTACTTCAGCCCTTGGCTTTCCCCGCTGCCTTTTAGCCCCTGGCATTTTCACACAGAACCCACACAGAGAGATTCAAGCTGACACTGCCACAGGGAGCGCCCCTGACATTCCAGGTCCAGACAAGGACTGGAGGTATTCCTAGCATCCTTCCCAAACAGCAGCCTGGGTCGGACTTCCTGCTGGTGTCTGAGCAAAGGACTAAAAACACTAAAGAGCACAGGCCAATATCTAAAACTTCTGGCCATATGTGTTCCAGGGGGAATGAGCAATATTTCCATACCTGAGATAAACTGCCTGTTTGCTTTCCCGAGGAACAGGGCCACAGGGCTTAGTGAAATGTAGGTGGTGGACAGAGAGGTAACACTAGGTCTTAATTATTAATGGCAGTAATTCAAAAGGGGAGGAGAACGAGAAGGGTGGAAATGGTGACCGTTGGGAGCCTGTTATCTGTCAGGTATTGCAGACGTACAGATAAGTGATCACAGTCTCTGCTCTGAAGGAGACTATGCATTCTTCAAGCAAACGATTCTGAAGAAATCTCTATTTTATCCGCCTCCCATTTTACTCAGCAAAAGGTATTGGGTTTAGAAAGGACAAAGAAACTAGGGTTGGTTGTGGAAACTGCAGGGAAGTTTTTCCATCGAGTAGGACAAACACAATTTGAAGGAACGGAGGAGAAGCCACGTTTCTGGATTTGAAGATGCAGGAAGAGGAAAGTAGTTCAGACCCTGGAGAAGGTGAGAAAACAGATGATCCTGTAGGGCACCAGGGGGCGCTCTTCCCTGCTGATGGCCTTGAGGTTAGCAGCCCCGGAGGACTCATTCTGGACTTCTGGACTTCAAAGCTATCAAAAAGCCCCAGCTGGGTAACTCAGAGCATCATCCCAACATGCCAAGGTTGTGGGTTCGATCCCCAGTCAGAGCACATACAAGAATCAATCAATGAATGCATAAATAAGTGGAAGAACAAACTGGTGTTTTATTTTCTCTCTCTCTCCCATCCTCTCTCTCTAAATTAATTTACAAAAACACTTAAAATATTTCTGTGGTTGGAAGACAGTTTACAACAGTTACAGCAGCAGTAAGAAGCTGTACAATATAGGAACGGGGGCTCCAGGGGGCATTGCGATGGGAATGCCCAGGCTGAGGGTGACACAACATCTCACTCTGACAGGCCACCACGTGCACGGACAGCAGCAGTTGTAGGTGTGACATTCAGAACCCTCCAGAGCCTAGTTCTACCAGAAGACGAGATGGACAGACGTACCTGATGAGGATGAATTTTTTTTTTTTTTGCATTTTTCTGAAGCTGGAAACAGGGAGAGACAGTCAGACGGACTCCCACATGCGCCCGTCCGGGATCCATCCAGCACGCCCACCAGGGGAGACGCTCTGCCCACCAGGGGGCGATGCTCTGCTCACCCTGGGCGTCGCCATGTTGCGACCAGAGCCACTCTAGCACCTGAGGCAGAGGCCACAGAGCCATCCCCAGCGCCCGGGCCACCCTTGCTCCAATGGAGCCTTGGCTGCGGGAGGGGAAGAGAGAGACAAAGAGGAAGGCGTGGCGGAGGGGTGGAGAAGCAAATGGGCGATTCTCCTGTGTGCCCTGGCTGGGAGTTGAACCCGGGTCCTCCGCACGCTAGGCCGACGCTCTACCACTGAGCCAACCTGCCAGGGCGAGGATGAATTTTTTTTAAAATATATTTTTATATTTTTATTTTATTTATTCATTTTAGAGAGGAGAGAGAGAGGAGAGAGAGACAGGGGGGAGGAGCTGGAAGCATCAACTCCCATATGTGCCTTGACCAGGCAAGCCCAGGATTTTGAACCGGCGACCTCAGTATTTCCAGGTCGACGCTTTATCCACTGCGCCACCACAGGTCAGGCGAGGATGAACTTCTAAGAGGAGATTCAGACAGTGGGCAGAGAGTTTAAGGTCGAATTAGAAATCGGTATGTATAAAATTAGATATATTACAAACAGGAAAAGGATAAACTAAGGAAAAATAAAGTTGGATAGAAAAGGAAGTATGAGGCAGAGCTCTGAACAGAATCATAATCATTATAATGTATACCCTGAAGCCTGGACCTGTCCTAGCAGACGGAAGGGCTAGGATCGGAAGGGTTCTTGGATAATGTACCATGAGAGCCAGGGGCAGTGGACGCTGTGCCCAAGTCTGTGAGTTCTCTCTCTGCAGAGCACTATGTGCTCTAGCCTCGACTTTGCACAGAATCCCTCTCCTCAGTGCAGGGATTTCCTGGGTTGTGCCTGATTGCCCCTCTCTGAACTCATCCTAGAATCAGTCTCCACACAGCCAGCTGGGCCACTGCAAGGCAGCGCTGGTTGACCAGAACCACCACGATCCTCTCTAAATGCCTTGGGGAACCTCGGGACCATGCCAGGCTTCCTGGAGACGATGGAGAGTTTTCTACCTCAGCTCAGGACCTGAGAACCCACTTTGCCAAAAATGGAGACACAACCAGGATCCCTGTGACCTGACTGAGCCCATAATAAGATTTTCAATTCCCTTCCCAGCCCCAGAGAACCCTTGTGATCAGCTGGAAGACACAGGGAGCCTGTCCCTGGATGACCAGAGTCACCAAACTGCTGTCTAAGTCTACCAGGGGACCGAGGTGCAGTTCCTTCGTTTTTTTTTAGAAATTTCTACCTCAGCTCAGGACTGGGAACCTCCATTGGGCATCTGTGGCAAGCTCGGGTTCTTGGAAATGGTGAATGTCCCCTCCTTACTCCGGGAAAGTCGGGAGATGACTAGAAGGCCCGGGAGGGCCACCGCCTGCCAACACCAGTGACCTCAGAATTTTCTAGGTCCTCCAGAAAGGACACTTGCATGTCTCGCAGAGAGAGGAGGTTGTGCTTCAACAGCTTTGATACTTAAACGAAGGCCAGCCAGTGCACAGGAGTTCCCAAGGTCCCCAAGCCCTTGACCTGGCTGCTTTCCGGCTGCATCAGGCTGCCTGATTTTGCCTGGTGGGATCATTTTCTTTGTGAACAACTATGGCTCTGAGTCAGAAACGGCCTCTGCAGATGGCCTGGGTACTTGCTGTATACTTGGAGGGCGGAGTTGTACTCCAGTCTCTTAGTTAGTATTCGTGTTAATGTCATTGTCTTCATCCTATCTTTGCTGTTGTTGCTCCTCTTTATTTTTATTACTATCCCTTACTGTGGATTATTTCAGTGGTCTGTGTTATGTAACCGTGAATTCAGTCTCCCTGTTCCCCAGGAGGGTCCGACATCCTGGACCGTGGCTGATGCCTTGCCGGAGCCCTGCCAGAACCCTAAGACTGCGGTTCTGCCCGGTACCTCATGGTCCCACTGCTGGGACTCGCTCCCTGACCCCCTCCTGCAGCCCATACCCAGCGTGCTGGCAGGAAGCCCCATGGATGGACAGTGTCCTCAGGGGGTGCTGAGCCTGTAGAAAGACGTCCGAGTGCCCTCCGGGGATCAGCAGCATCCTGTGCAGACCCGGAGCACCCAGTGAGGTCTCCTTGACACACGAGAGCCCCCTCCCCCCAAATTTTTTTTTCTAAATCCCACTGGGATGCCTGGGACTGCTCTCGCCACCCAGGAAAGGCTGGAAGACTCAAGGCGTTACCAGCTGCCTAAGAATTCTCCAAATTGTCTACCATAGCCCAAAGCCTGGGACCCACTATTGCCAAAAGGGGAGGCACAGCACTGTTGTTCTGGGCCCGCCTGAGGCTCTCTATGTATTTACTGCCCTCTCCTTGGCCCAGAAAATGGTTGTGCTGCCCCGCAAGGCACGGAGAAGGCAGCCCATGTCTGCCAGCCTGATCAGGCAACGGCTGAATTTTCCAAGTCCTGCAAAAGCTTGTGAAACAATTCCGCATGCCAGTGCCGCCCCCTGCTGGTCGGGGAGCACCACGCAAGGCTCCCTCCTGCAGCCTCCTCTGTGGAGTGCAGGTCCAGGTGTCTGGACTTCCACCCGCTTGGGCAGAACCGGGGGCAGAAGGTCCGCCCAGGTTGGCTGCCATAATGCTGGGGGCTCAGTGGGAGCTTATGGATGCTGGCATTTAATTCAAGTCAAATCTTGTGTGTGTGTGTGTGTGTGTGTGTGTGTGTGTGCATTACTGCAGATGTGAATACAGCAGCAACGTGTTAGACACCAACATTTCTGCAGGATGACTGCTGTCCCTGGGACTTCCTGAGTCTCCTTTTCTTACTTACGGCTCAAGCTTGTATGTATCACTTGCATCTTACCCGAGATTCCCATCGAATCAACAGGAAAACTGATTCCATTTGAATGAATCATTTTTGAAAACTAGATGTCACAGAGGACGTCTTATCCAGGACAGCTTATTACTTCCACCAGGTGGCCCTGTTACATTACCATGAGCAAGGTGGCTTAAAGGAACAGAAACATATTCCCTCACAGTCCGGGCGCCGGAAGTCTGAAATGAAGGGGGCGGCAGGGCCACGTGCCATCCGCGGACTCCGGAAGAAGAGCCCTCGCCTGGTCTAGCTGCCGGTAGCTCCGGGCATTCGCTGGCTTAGGACAGCAAATTCCAGTCCCCACCACTGATGCCAAAGGCCAACTTTTCTGTGTCCCTCTCTCTTATACAAATAACAGTCTTTGGATTTAGGGTTCAGCCTAAATTCAAGATGACCTTTGTTGAGATCCTTCCATGAATTACATCTGAAAGGTGACCATTGGTCTCCCTGGGCAATAAGAACAACCATGCCCTAACCCTTAAATCCAATCACGCCTTGGAGATGCATGATTGGTGGGCCGTGTTCCAGGTGTCACGATGCTGCGGGGCTATAAAAGGACCGGTGAGATGTCCCACCTCCTCATTTCTGGACCTTCTCAGCCTGGGAAGCTTCATTCTTCAACTGGCGCTTTCAGATGGGAAATCTCACCGAGAGGACCTCCGCAGACATGGAGGCCATTTCTCTGCACTGAGAGGAGGAGTCTCTGTTCGGTGTCTTTCCGCCACTCGAATCTGCTTCGTCCACTGCAGGTGGTGCCAAAGTCCACGGGGGACCGTGTCGAGCCGAGAGACCACCCCTGCTGTCCCAGGCCGAGTGCTGGGGGCGTGGTGATCTGGCTCCCACTGAGAACCTTCCACGTCGAATGAGACCCTCCGCGGTCGGGGCCGGGCTTCGGAACCTGGGCAACACCTGCTACACAAATGCGGCCCTGCAGTGCCTGACGCACACCCCGCCCCTGCCCAGCTACATGCTGTCGCGGCGGCACTCGGACACCTGTCAGAAGCAGGCGTGCTGCATGCTCTGCACCGTGGAAGCTCACGTGACCCAGGCCCTCTTGCATCCTGGCGACATTATCCAGCCCCAGCCCTCGGAGGGACTTCTCATGGGCTTCCACAGACATGGGCAGGAAGATGCCCACGAATTTCTCATGTTCACCATGCACGCCATGCAGGAAGCGTGTCTGTATGGGTGCGTGCAGCTAGACCGGCCCTCTGAGGACCCCAACCTAATCCGTCAGATATTTGGAGGGACCTGGAGATCTCAGATCGAGTGTCTCCACTGCCATGGTGTTTCTGACACTCTGGACCCTTGCCTGGACATTGCCCTGGATATCCAGGGGGCTCGGAGTGTGAGCCAAGCTTTGGATCTGCTGGTCAAGCCCGACAAGCTGGATGGTGACAATTCCTATCATTGCGGTGTTTGCCTCAAGAAGGTGCCTGCTTCTAAGACCTTGACTTTGCACACTTCCTCGAAGGTCCTTATCCTGGTGCTGAAGTGGTTCTCGGATTTCACCGGCATGAAAATGGAGAAGGAAGTGCACTATCCGGAACACCTTGACATGCGGCCGTACCTGTCTCAGCAGGGCGCGGGGCTGCTGGCCTACGAGCTCTATGCCATGCTGGTCCATGCCGGCTGGACTTGTCACAGTCGACATTACTTCTGTTACATCAAAGCCGCGGATGGCCGGTGGTTCGAAATGGATGACACTCAGATAACCGCCTGTGATGTTTCTTCTGTTCTGAGCTAATTTACATCCAGAAGAATGAATTGGGAAGAGATGCTGAAAGTGCGTTCCTAAGTGGGGAACCGAGATGCCGCAGGACTGAGCACAGAGTCATGGGTTCAACCCGATGGGGGCCTGCGTGCCACTCCCACAGCATGGGAGACGGTTCGGGCAGACCCACCACCTTAGAGGAGTGGCGTTTGTTCCAGAAACAATTTCGACCGAAGCCTGAATTCAACCTCAGGAAGATCGAATGTGTCCTGCCTGCCAACATTGCTGTGATTCACCAGGGCACATACAGAGGTGGGATGCCCAGGTGCCGTTCTGCACAGGAAAGCAGTCTGCATGGCCATCCAGCCAGGGGCGTCCTCCCTCAGGGGGCCAAGGACACTGGCCAAGTGCCTTGTCCCAGAGGGAGAGCCAGGGCTAACAAGAGGAAGAAGAAGAAGAAGAAGAAGAAGAAGAAGAAGAAGAAGAAGAGAAAGAGGTCTCTGGACACCTTCCAGTGACCGCAGCCGCAGCTGACATGCACGTGCCTGGTGGAGAGCATCGGATAGATGATTGAGTCTGGGGACGTTCGGGTGGGCTGTGCCTGGAGGGTGGTGGTGAGTGGGGCACGAGGTCTTTGCAAAGTTGGATACTTTGAATGTAATCCAAATAGTAAATACAGAGTGCTCTGGATAGACGTGGAGAACGGAGTGTGTTTTTTCCATGTTTTCTAGGGAAGTGGGTGTTTTATATGCTTTGGCGGGTCCTGGGTGTGTTGGCACAGGGGCCCCGAGGTTGGTGGTTGCAGGCGGTGGTTGGACTCAGCACATCTGTCCCTCCAGCTGTTAGAATGTGTTACTGGCCATGGGCACCAGAACCGGAACCGACAGAGGAGGCTGGTGCACAATGTGTAATTTCACACCATTGACCGCTGCTGCCCCATTTGCTTGGGGAGCAGAGACCCAACCCTGGTTTCATTTCTGGGATGTCCCTTACAGGGGTCTGAACATCCCTCTCGTGTGCCGCCACTTTGGTGAGATCTCTTACGGACACTGCTGTTGTCCTCAGATCAAAGGTTTCATGACTGGGATCATTCGTAAGTAAGGTCAGGGTAGGCATCTTTTTCAGCCACCCCCACCATGCCTTCACCCTACCCTGCACCCAAAGGGTCCTCTGTCAGGTGACAAAAGTGTCCCCCTCGGCCGAGTAATGAATCAAATTCTGGAAGTATATGAATCTACACTTAATTTTCAAAATCAAACTTTTTTACAATTTTGTAAAGATGTCAACTTCTAAAGGAAGTGATCTTCAAATAGATTTTTTTTCTTTTGGTTAGACTAGCCCTGGAGGCCTGAGACAGCCAGGTAATGGCCCAGGAAGAGATAGAATCCCTGATGGGTTCTCTAAGTCTCACATGTTAGGGACCAATAGAGGGGACAGATGCAGGGCCAGAGAAGAGAGATGCATAGAGGGACGAAGTCCAAGCAGGGGTTCTGGGGCCCACCAGGCAGCACAGCAAAGGACAGGATTCAGGTGTGTGTGTGTGTGTGTGTGTGTGTGTGTGTTTGTGTCTGCCTGTTTGGGAAACTTCACCATCAGAAAAATAGGCAACCATCTCTCAGAAAAAGACTTCTCAAAGTTTTGTAACCACAACCCCAGAAACAATTCCTAAGCACTGTGAGCAGAAACATAGTGACAAGTAACCAGAATAATGATCAAAAGAACAGAAAGAAATAATGTTAATAGTGATATCAATAATAAGCTAAGAAGATAAAAATTAGATTATAAACTCCCTCCGTATAGAACAGTGGCCCAGTGAGGCAACTCCTGAGGTTTTTAGGGCTTAGTGTGCTAGGACTGCACCATGTCCCATGGTCCCTGGTGACAAAGCAAGCAGCAGGACAGTGAAGTCAAGGCCCTGGAGAACCTGTGTAGTGGGGATAGTCCCGTGCAAATCCCTCCAGCAGAGGCCTGGAGGGCCCAGGTGTCGGGCTCCCCTTGTCTTGCCTTCTGGGGGACACTTGGCGTGTCCAGCTGTGTTCTTGCTGTCTCGGGGGGGGACTCCCCACTGGGCAGGCAGGTCTCCTAAACTGTATCCGACCCTCCCCCAGACTCAGAACTGCCCCCTGCATGGCCCGTCACACGTGTCAATGGACCTCACCTAAGGTGTCCTCACAGTTACCGTGGCACTCCCTGCAGATGAGGGAAACCTGTGTACTCTAAGGCAGACAACAGAATACAGTTCTCACCGTCCTCACAGGGTTACATTTTCCCACCCTCCCCCTACAGTGGAATAAGCCGCGGAGATATTTTAGAAAAATAAGGACTTATCTGTTTCAACCAAGACAGGTGCTCACTGCCTTGGCCTCCGCCGAGCCCTGGGGGGACAGTGCTAGCTGGTGAGAGCCTGGCTCAGCCAAGTGGGTCCCCAGAGCATTTGCCCTTGGGGTTCAGGCTCAATATGGGTGTTGGTTGAAAGACAACATTTCTATTGCTGGGGAGAAAGGGGAAAAAGCTCCTTTGTGAGAACCTTCATTTTGCTTGGGGCAAGCAAATCCAATTAATTATTAAAGAACACAAAAAACAGCTTAAGAGGTGGCTGATGGGATTAGGGATTTTCCTCCTGCAGCCTTATTTTCCCAGCAGCCCCTGGGCAGTGGTGGGGGAGGGGAAGCTATGTTCTCACCTGGGGAGACTGGAGGCTGTAACCTCAGGAATTAGCTAAGATACAGAACCTGGCCTGGAATTCACTGCTTTTCTCCCACAGCTCATTTTAAAGATTTTGAAACAAAATTAAGAGAGTGTTTTGTGGCCCAGGTGGGCAGGGCTGCCTGTCTCCTCTCCAGCATTGCTGCTAGCCGCAGAGACATGGGCTGGAGGTCTCTGATCCCGCCCTGTGACCTTGCAGAAGCAGGGACAGGCACTCTGAAACAGCCAGCACCAGGGAATGAAGGTCACAGCTGGGCCCCACCAGGACTGACAGGGAGACAGGAGCGCTGGAGGGAAATGGATGAGGGAGGTGGGCTCTGTAGGAAGAGCTGATGGAGGAAGGGCTGTGAGCACCTGGGGTCTGGGTCTCTTCCCACGGGCCTCGGGCACAGGCCTGAATGTGTGCTCAGAACCACGCAGGGACACCGGGCACCACACTCAGCTTCAGCACAGGTTTTATTGTTCAAACATCTGCAAGTATTGTTATATTTACAAGGTTAAATTTCTTAGAGAATTCTACTGTGCATATAGCCAGCTCACTTTACTCTCCTACAATTTATGCCACATATTTATACACAAGTGTTTTTTCGAAGTCTCAATTACTTGCAGAGTTCTATGTTAAAGGATTCATTCACGAACTTTCACACACACACACACTCAAAATTTCTGATAGGAAATGTAACTGAATTTTTCTCTGCTTTTATTTTCCCAACTCAGAGGGAAAATCTTATGTTTACTACACAGTGTGATCTCTGAAGGACTTCCCTTGCTAACCCTGAGCATGTTTGTACAATATGAGTCTTCAGGACAGTGCCTTGTTGTTCATGAGCAAAGGGTTTCTAATGATTTTACACTGAATGACCCCCCTAGGGGATGGTTTGTGAGAATCTGCAGTTTTCCTCCTGACACTCTGATCTCGGCTGGTGTTTCCCCTGCTCTGTGGTCCTGGCAAGCACAGAGCCCCTGAGAGTCCCGGGGAACTGGCGGTCATGGTGTTGGGCAGCACAGATCTGGATCTAACATGAGCAGTTAAAATTGCTAATAGATTCAAGGCAATGATGAAAAAGAAACCCAACTGGAAGGGTGAAAAAATATCGGCACAACTTTAAAAGTCAAGAAAAGCTTTGATGTGACTGTAGAAGTTGAAGGGAATGAGGCCAGCTCACATCCTAGTGTCCGGGGAGCTCAGCAGAGCCCAGCCTTGCAGGAGATGGTGAAGCCAGAGGGACACTGAGGTCAGGTCCACAGAGCAGCCAGGTCCTCTCCTTCCAGTGTCCCCAAACATTTAGTTTCTTCTCCTAGGGGACACACATTTGTCCTGAGTTCACTTTCATTTATCCTGGAAGACAGCTGGTAAATCTAATCACCGCTACACTCTGAAGACACACACCGGCTGCATCCATGTTCTATCTGGTGTGGGAGCTCCGTGGGTGACATCTCCTAGATACCCATGTAACTGTGTGAGTGACATTGAAGGTGTGGACTGTGAGTCCCAGGGAGTGGAAAGCACAGAGGCAGGAGGGACACTGGCAGAGGGTCTGAGAGAGTGACAGTGCTTTGGTGTCTCCAGCCCAGTCTGGGGGGATCCCTGCCAGGTGTGGTCAGGAGTCCTGTCTCTCATCACATGGCTGAGCTCTGAAATCTGTGGGAGTCTCTGCTGCGGACACATTCCCACCCATTCTGTCCCATGGCCTGTCCTGAAGGGAACATTTGTCAAGTTTTTTTTTGGTTCCTTCTTTTCCTGTTTCTTTTTTTTTTTCAGTAACACATCTCCTAGCAAACCTAGGGATCTGATCACCACCCACACCCTTAGGGGCCAACAGAGCTCTCTCACCATTCACTTAGGCCCTAAGTCTCAGGGGATTCCGAACCTGACCTCCACTCTTATTTTACTTTCAATATTAATACTAATATTAATATTAATAGAATTCATAACAGTGTCATTGTTTTAAAAATGGCCAGACAGGCTCAAGAATAAAAACCAAATATACTAAGCTTTTTGGCAGAACTGTATTAATCTTGTAAAGAACCGTAAAACACAACTTTAATATAACATTTCATAAACAAAAGGTACAAAGTCATGAGCAGACTCCTGTCCTGCTTCCCACTGAAGTCACACAGCACAGACAGTCCCCTCAGGACTGGCGGGGTGACTATACGTGGGTTCGCCTGCTGGTCCACTCCCCGTGTCCTCAAGACAGGCAGGGCTCACCTCCTGCCAACCCAGAAAAACCTGCCTGTTCACATGAGTTTGAAGGGCTCCTTTTGCATGTAGACTACTTTTCTATACAATTGATTAAATTTTTTATAAAACTTTTCACATGCTAACTCTATATATAAAACTATAGTTCATAAAAATAAAAACTACCATTTGAACAATCACTTCACCTACATAATTCAAAAGTTCAGTAATTATAACTTCAGATAAGCATTTGAAAATATTCACACACAAAAAAGAAAAGGAAAAACCCAGTTACATCACTACTTGGAATAACGCCCACACACAGAAGTTCATAGCAGAACATTTTATATACACAACAAAAAGATGCACTCATTGCACGTGTTTGTCCCTGGCATGATCTGGGTCTCCACCACCTGCCCACCCAGACCTGCAGGGGAGTCTCTGATCACCAGCAGAACCTGCTCCTGGTGACATCCCTTCCACAGGTCAACAGTCAGCTCCAGGTCACCCAGCCTGGAGAACAAGTCTTTGTGTCCCGGGGTGTCTCACTGGCCATTGCTCTCTTCAGAGGAAGAGGACACCTGAAGGTCCTCACAGAGGACACTCAGAGGGACCTGGGTACAGGGTCCCTCTGCCTCATCTGGGACTGACAGGCTGTGACCAGGAGGGGCTGGCTTCTCAGCATGAGGGACGGAGGGAGCTGTTATGAAGCTGGAGCTCCACAGGCCCCTGTCTGACCTCATGAAGATCATGCGGAGGGGCTGGCCAGGAACGTGTGGACTGGGTGTCACCTGGGATCTGTGGCAGGCCGGGAGAGTCCTGAGGAGAGGGCCCTTACGGGGAGGAGGGCCAGGGCACTGTCCCTGAGCAGGTGTCAGGCTAGGGCCCTGAGGTTTCCCTGCAGGTCTAACTCCAGGGGGACGGGCTGGATAATGGACAGTCTGGGGAAACCTCACGTCTGGTCCCAATGAGGGCTTCTTGGGGGACAGGCAGGGGCTGAGTCTGGGCTTCTTGTGGGGGTGCTGGCTGGTCTGGGTCGAGGTCTGAGCATCTATCTTGCTAGGAGTCTGGACCCTGAGTTTGGAGTTCTGGCCTAAACAGTGTGCTACCAGATGCCGAATGGTCTGTGTGGTCACGTCCGGGTTTCTGGTCCGTGACCCACTGGTGAGACTGATGTCTATGACACATGTCCTCTGCATCATGTGTACAGGCATCGGCCTGTTCAGATGCTATCAGGAAACATAGCACACAGATTAACCATTAGGGTCATGCACCATCAAGTACAAAATAAAATTTAAAAATGCAAAGCAAAACCTAAGAACTTAAAACAAGATATAGACAGTAAAGATGCCCCAGCAGTTCATGGAAAGATGATGAGATCCTTGACCTCAGTGCTGGTCAGTATAAGGATGTTACAAAGTCCCCTTGATACCTTTTCTGACATCATATAAAAACCCAGAAAACTTCTTACAAATGTCTCCTGTTAATGACGTTTGTGCAAGACACACCCTTTAACACCCCTTCCAAAAAATAGATGCAATAATGGTTTTGGAAGGCCTTTTGAGGGCTAACCAGTCTGGGCTGTTATTTGAGAGTAAGGACTGTGATGGGAAGATGCCAGTTGTCCCCTAAGAGATGGGCCTTTGGAGGCATTGAGTGAGGACAGGCCAACACCTTCTCCAGCCTGCTGGGGGCACACAGGTAAGTGCAAGACAACTTCAGAGCCACCAAGAGCAATGACACAGGGACACTACACTTTAGAAGCCATGTGGGTCCACACTGAAGGTTACCATCCCCTCACACGGAAATCATTGTGGGAAGTCAGAGTGATCCCAAGGGAAAAAAGACCAGAGAAAGGGGACACTCACCCTCATGTAGTCACAGGTTTCTGTCTGATCCTTGAAGGAGTGCGGAGGCCTCACGGGGGGGTCTCCTGGGAAACCGTTAGACCAGAGCCTGTCTCTGCTGCTCCTCATCCCTGCAGGACATGACAGGTGAGCGAGAGTCCCTGCATTTCTCATTCCCAATGGAGAGAAGCCTATTGTCAGCCCAGAACCTTTGCCTGTGACCCTGTCATCCAGGGACTGAGGCCCGGGCCTTTGCCAGACTGGACTTCTCTCCCCAGCAGACTGGGGGCAGGTGTTGGCCTGTCCTCACTCAATGCCTCAAAAGGCCCATCCCTTAGGGGCAACTGGCATCTTCCCGTCGTGGTCCTTACTCTCAAATAACAGCCCAGACCCTTGCCTCCTCCTGGGAATCCTCCATGATTTTCATGAAGAACTTCCATTTGGACTCTGTTGCTTCCTTACCTGCCATTGCAGATTCCCAGATGCTGCATCCCTCTCTTCTGCCCCCTCTCCCATCACCCCCAGAGCCCGGCAGGATGAGAATGACCACCCAAGTGTGACCCTGGAGGACATGGCAGCTTCCCCAATATCTCTATGTCCCTGGCTTTGCCCGAACGTGGTGATGCAGACAGTGCAGGAATGGAGACATGGACTCCAAGGTCGATCCCCCACCCCAGGATTATGGCCCCACCCTTCCACATGCTCACCTGGGTCTCTGCTCCATCTCCCCGGCAGGTCCTAGGGGGTCCATGGCTTGCGGTTCTCCTTCATCTCTTTGGGGCCCAGGGGCTGGGGGGCCAGACCCCCACCCCAACGCTTCATGGGACACCTGACACTGTTTGCCTTGTGCCTGAAGGCCCCACAGTTCTTGCACTTCACCTGTAGGGGGAGCAAGTGGTCATGTCCCAGGCTGAGTTCTATGGGGACCTGGAGGACAGACTCAGGGATGTGAGTATGGGTGATGGAGAAGGACCTAAACACGGGCTCACTGGGTCCCTGGATATTGAAGATGTTAGGGTGGATTCTGAGACTCGTGTTAGTTATGGGAGAACACAGGAAAGGTGAGTGGAGGACTAAGTGTCAATACATAGACACAAATATAAATATGTGGACACAAAATAGTTGGATATGATGCTAGCTATGAAATGAGGTGGTTGTTCTGAGACTCAGGAGCATCTGCCTCACCAGCTGTTTTGTGTCCAAATATTTTTATTGAGGACATTATAAGGAGGGTGGTCCTCGGGTGGGGGATGGAAACTCAGGTATGGATAAGGAACTTGCCAGGTCCAAATCCTGAGTCTGTCATCCATGGCAGCCCCCCTAGTTCCAGACAGAGCCAAGTCTCTACTCACCCTGGGATTCTCCTCCTCTGGGCGGAGATCCTTCTGTGCCACTGGGGCCCTCTGTTGCTTCTTCCCTCACTGGGTTGTCAAGGGTTTGCAGGGCCTGCACTGTGGGGAATGTCCTGCCATCTCCCACACCACCATGGAAACTGAGGTCTGTATTTCTGAGCTAAGGAATTAGAAATTTCCTGAGAAAAGAGAGAAAGAGAAAGAGAGAAATAAAGACAACATTTAAATCACACATAGAAAACAGTTCCTCGTCGACCCTCTCTTCCACATAGGGAAGACGGGACAGCATGATCACTCAGAAAATCCACTGTCTCTCCCTGAGAGACTTCATTTCTAGATCTTTATGCTCCCATAATTACCAGCCCCCTGGGCAGGACCCTAAACGTAAACACCTGGGGGCTAACCGGGTGAGTTTTGACAAGTCGTTTAAGAGAGTTTGATTAGGTCCATCCCAACCCATCAGAGCAGGACAAAGTAAGACAGTATTTCCCCAGACTGACACCATGTTCAGTGCTGCATGAATACTGGGCCCCCCATATAGAAGAGAAAAATTAAAGTACGCTCTCCTCTAAAATGTGAAGCTCCCAGAGACAGAGAGGAGGACACTTCCAAGTTCATATTCTCCTAGAAAAAGTTATATTCTCCTCTCCTAGACACGGAGCTTCACAGATCAGGGTCTGGGCTATTTACTCTCTTTTATCTTTCTATCTTCACTGCCTAAAATTAACCAGTTTGCAATGAATGTGAGACGAGTATGTTAGAACTGAGTCTGAACAAATCAGTCATCCTGGCTTTACGTGCTCTTAGGCTGGTCCCCCCCTCTCTCCATTACAGCGCACCCACAGGCTCCCACCAACCCAGCGATGAGTCCATTTCATTTGAAATTTACTTTGGGGTTAAATAGCATTTGAAGATGACGAATTTCCCTGTGCTCAGATTTACTATTAAACTTTATCAATCCTCACTCCTCTGCCTAAAGCCCCGTCACTCCCTGGTTTTCCATTCCCTACTCTTTGAACTCTATAAGGACCCAAGTGACAGGAAATACCCCCAAAATAAAAATAAGGAAGACAGTATTAAGGAAACCTACCTGAAATCCAGCTGTGATCGTCCAGTCCTTCAGCAGATCCTCAGAACACTCAGTGAGGGAACTTCTCTGCCCGAGGAGATGAAGCTTCCAGGGAAACTGAGGATGGGTCACTGGGGGCATTTCCAGTTCTTCTGACCTTTAAGTTGGTTGAATATCAGGTGACATGTGGAAGGTGACCATACAATTAGCAAAATGCCCTGGATGGAAGGCGGTCTTGCAGGAATGCCCTGTCCTTGGTCCTTTACAGTTCTCAGGACTTTTCATCTTAGATGGACTTGAGTCCTTATGGTCAGGAATCTGTATCCTCTGAGTGGTCAGATGCATGTGAGGTGAGCCATGTATTAATGCACTGAGGATCGCGTTCTGAGGCCCTGAGCCCCTCCTCACTGTGTACAGCCATCGCCGTCGATCTCTCTCGGGCTTGTCATGTTGTCGCACTGCAGCTGTTTCTATAACACACTAGTCTTCTCCTGTGTCATGCAGATCTCCTGGTGCCACTGACTGCAGACCCTGTATGCCACCATTGTCCCCTGTCTTGGGGATGCTGACCGCTCTAGGGAATTCATGGGAAGAAGCACACAGACTTGTCTCTTTGGGAATGGCTTGTTCTGCACTTTGCCTGGTGACTCATGCTGACCTCGAGTCACCCCTTGCAGACAGGTGGAGCTCTACTGCTCACCTGCACAGCCTTCTCCTGCAGGTGGATGCCACCTCCCCACCTTGGCGGTGTTTTCAGATTCCTTCTGCAGTTCCTTTTTACTCTGCCAGCGTCAAGGGTTTGATTAAAAGACTTCAAGGAGGGAAACTTGCATCACCCCATTGCAGCACTTCTTTGGTCCATGGACTTTCCCGGCCTACAAGGCACTTCCACAAGCCCTGCCCCTGCTGGCACCTACCCAGTTGGGGTCTCCTGTTTCACTTCATGGGCACTCAGGGGTAGGGGGCTCTGCATTTTGGGATGTGCATGTCCTTGAACTCCCAGTGTCCTTTTCATGTGCATTTGTTAATTGTGGGTGAACCTGCCCCCATGCTGACAGGTGCTAAAGGCCCTGGAATCCAGGCCCCTTCCTTCAGATCCATCCTGTGGGGGTGGCAGGGCGTGGAGGGAATCCACACAGGTGCAGGGGACCCAGCCTGCCCACTCTGCTGCACAGAGGCTGCCTTTGCCTTGCCCTCCCACATCTGGCCCGAGTGGCACCCAGCCCACCTGCCTCCTACCTGGGCGGTACCGTCCACTCTCAGGAGAGCCTACCCATGGCTGAGGGTCTCACAACTAGCCTGAAAAACGAGTCCCCTTTCCCCTTGGAATTCTTAAAGTGGTGCAAACCGTGTTGCTCTCGTTCTTTTAATTATTAATTGTTCCTTTGTCTCCTCACCGCTTCAGATGGAATTCTTGGAATTTAAATGCTATCAACCATTTTTTTTGTCCTGAAAATTTTCCCCAACTCTGACTGTGTGTTGACTCCACTTATTTATTGTCAATTATTTCAATCTGGGGTGTTTTACAGGTTTTTTTCCAGAATACTCTACACAGGCATTTCTAATCCAATCTATTTTATTTGTCTGTGTTCTGTGTTGTCAGTAATCATGCTCTAGTTCAGGGGTCCCCAAACTTTTTACACAGGGGGCCAGTTCACTGTCCCTCAGACCATTGGAGGGCCGGACTATAAAAAAAAAACTATGAACAAATCCCTATGCACACTGCACATATCTTATTTTAAAGTAAAAAAACAAAACGGGAACAAATATAACATTTAAAATAAAGAACAAGTAAATTTAAATCAACAAACTGACCAGTATTTCAATGGGAACTATGCTCCTCTCACTGACCACCAATGAAAGAGGTGCCCCTTCCAGAAGTGCAGTGGGGGCCGGATAAATGGCCTCAGGGGGCCGTATGTGGCCCTTGGGCCATAGTTTGGGGACCCCTGCTCTAGTTTATATTATATACTTATGAAGTGTGTGGGTGTACGATTATATATCAGAGACATTCGTTTCATGCTTACACTGAAGTGAAGGGCATCTTTATGACTTCCAATGTGATCACACCACTACTTGTAGAGTGTTTTCTTGCCTTTGGCATTTAGGTTCAATATGGTGTTCCATCCCAGATGATAAAATGGAAAAATCACCTTTGTGGGAACCTTCATTTTGCTTGGGATAATACAGATAATTATTAAAAAACCAAACCAACAAACAAAAAACATAGACCAAAATATCAGCTTAAGAGGTGGCTGATGGGATTAGGGATTTATCCTTATTTTCCTAGCAGCCCCTGGGTAGTGGTGGGGGAGCAGGAGCTATGGTCGCACCTGGGGAAACTGGAGGCTGTAACCTCAGGAATTAGCTAAGATACAGAACGTGGCCTGGAATTCACTGACTTTCCCCAACAGCTCAATTTAGACATTTTGAAACAAAATTCAGGGAGCATCTTGTGGCCCAGGTGGAAAGGGCTGACTGTCTCCTGTCCAGCATTGCTGCTAGCTGCAGAGACATGGGCTGGAGGTCTCTGATCCTGCCCCATGACCTTGCATAAGCAGGGACAGGCACTCTGAGACAGCCAGCACCTGGGGATGAAGGTCACAGCTGGGTCCCCACCAGGGCTGACAGGGAGACAGGAGCACTGGAGAAAAATGGATGAGGGAGGTGGGCTCTGTAGGAAGAGCTGGTGGAGGAGGAGCTGTGAGCACCTGGGGTCTGGGTCTCCACCCACGGGCCCTGGGCACAGGCCTGAATGTGTGCTCAGAACCATGCAAGGACACCAAGCACCACACTCAGCTTCAGCACAGATTTTATTGTTCTAATATCTGCAAGTATTGTTATATATACAAGGTTGAATTTCTTGCAAAATTTTGGTTTCAATATTGTCAGATCACTTTACTTTCCTTATATTTA
Source organism: Saccopteryx leptura (assembly GCF_036850995.1). Classification (NCBI taxonomy): domain Eukaryota; kingdom Metazoa; phylum Chordata; class Mammalia; order Chiroptera; family Emballonuridae; genus Saccopteryx; species Saccopteryx leptura. The sequence goes on from NW_027095699.1 coordinate 635,633, forward strand.
TGCCACAAATATTAAATAGGTAATTTCTGAAATTCTCAATTTTTTGCATAGTTGTATCTGAAAGGATTCGCTAGAAACTTTCACACACACACTCGGATCTTCTGATAGAAAATGTAACTGAAGGTTTCTATGTTTTCACTCTAAGATTGTTGTCTCCTCAGGGCAGCACTAAGCAGTGTGATCCTGAAGGACTTGCCTTCTTGACACTGAGCATGCTTGTACAATATGAGTCCTCAAAACACCTCAGTGTTGTTTATGAGCAAAGCGTTTCTGGTGACTCTGCACCGAACAACCCTGTCCAGGGGATGGTCTGTGAAAAGCCCTGGTTTCCTGCAGATACATCTCCTTCTGACCTCATGTTTTTTGCCCCTTCTCTGTGGTCCTGCTGCAGAAAAAGCCCCTAATCATCCTGGGGAACTGGCAGTCATGCTATTAGACACCACAGACCTGACTCTCAGTGTGAGCCATTAAAATTGCTTACAGATTCCAGACAGAGATCAAAAAGAAACCCAAGTGAGGGGCATGAAATAAATATCGACACAATAAATGGAAAAGATCAACAGAAGCTTTGATGTGACTTGTACAGGTTTAAGGGAATGAGGCCAGCTCACATTCTGGTGTCCAGGGAACTCAGCAGAGCCCAACACTGGAGGAGAAATGGGAAGCCACAGGGACGCTGAGGTCAGCTCCACAGAGAAGCTGGGTCCTCTCCTTCCAATGTCCCCAACTGGAATTTCTTCTCCTAGGGGCCACGCATTTGTGCTGAGTTCCACTGTCATTTATCTTGAAAGACAGCTGGTAAATCTAATCAGGGCTACATTCTGAGGACACACCCCAGCTGCAACCAGGTTTTAAATAGGGTGGAAGCACCAAGGGTGACACCTGCTGGCTACCCCTGTCAATGTGTGTGTGACACTGAAGGTGTGGACAGTGGATACTGGACTGGGAACACAGAGGCAGGAGGGGCACAGGCAGAGGGTCTGAGAGAGTGAGGATGCTTTGGTGTCTCCATCCCAGTCTGGGGGTATCCCCGCCAGGTGTGCTCAGGAGTCCTGTCTCTCATCAAGGGTCCGAGCTCTGAAATCCATGGAGTCTCTGCTGCAGACATGTTCTCACTGTTCTGTCCTATGGCCTGTCCTGAAGGAACCCTTGGTCAAGTTTTTTTTTTCTTTCCTTTGCATCTCCAATTTTATTTATTTATTTATTTTTGTATTTTTCTGAAGCTGGAAACGGGGAGAGACAGTCAGACAAACTCCCGCATGTGCCCAACTGGGATCCACCTGGCATGCCCACCAGGGGCAACACTCTGCCCACCAGGGGGCAATGCTCTGCCCCTCCAGGGCGTCGCTCTTCCGTGACCAGAGCCACTCTAGTGCCTGGGGCAGAGGCCAAGGAGCCATCCCCAGCACCCGGGCCATCTTTGCTCCAATGGAGCCTTGGATGTGGGAGGGGAAGAGAGAGACAGAGAGGAAGGAGGGGGCTGGAGAAGCAAATGGGCGCTTCTCCTATGTGCCCTAGCCGGGAATCGAACCCGGGTCCCCTGCAAGCCAGGCCGACACTCTACCGCTGAGCCAACTGGCCAGGGCTTCCAATTTTATTTTTACTTTGATAACACATCTCCTAGAAAACCTAGGGATCTGATCACCACCCACACCCTTAGGGGCCAACAGAGTTCCCTCACTATTCACTTAGGGATCCTGTACCCTGACCTCCACTGTTATTTTACTTTCAATATTAATATTAGTATAATTAACAACAATGTCATTGTTTTAAAATGGTCAGACATACTCAGAAATAAAAAACAAGTACAATATGCTACTTGGCAGAACTTTATTAATCTTGAAAAGAAACTTAAAACACAACTTTAATACAACACTTCATAAACTAAAGGTACAAAGTCATGGGAACACTTCCACCCTGTTTCCCATTGAAGTCATCCAGCTCACACAGTCCCACTCAGGACTGGTGGGGTGACTGTGTCTGGGTCACCATGCTGGGCCCTTTCCCATCACCCCAAAACACACAGGGCTGCCTGTTCACATTAATTTTAAGGGCTCTTTATGCAAGTAGACTACTTTTCTATAAAATGGCTTTAAGTTTTAAAAATACTATTTCACATGTTACTTCTATATACAAACTACAGTTCATAAAAATAAAAACTACCATTTCAAATATCACTTCATTAGCATAATTCAAAAGTTCATAAATTATAACAACTTCACATAACCATTTGACAATATTTACTATAAAAAGAGAGAAAAGTAAAAAAAAATAAAGGAAAAAATCCAATTGTTACTCCAATACTTGGAATAATGCCCATACACAGAATTTCATAGCACAACATCTTTATTATATGCAGCTTAAGTGTCTGTTTGTTGCTGATAACTTATTGGTTGCTTGCGTAACTGTACTAGCCAATGGGGTGAAGTTGCCATGGCTGAATGCAAATTGAGCGGGTCAGGGGGAAGGTGAACATTTGTTTGCATTGGCAATCATCTGCTTTTGAAACAATTTAAGGCTGAACGCAAATTTAGCATGTCAGGGGGATGGTGAACATTTGTTTGCATTGGCAATCACCTGTTTTACATAAAAACTACATCTTAATGTAATTTCTTTTAAGAATGCCTCCTAGAAAATACAGCACCGAAGAGGAGAGAAAAGGAGCTAAAGCTGAACAAAAACGGCTTTCTCGACAAAAAGAAACCACTGAGCAGACAAAGACAAGGCTTGCTTCAGTCGCAGAGCAAATGCGTCTTTCTCAGAAAAATGAGACTGATGAGCATAGAGAAACAAGGCTTGCCTCAGATGCAAGACAAAAAAGCCTGTCTCGACAAAATGAGTCCCTTGAACAAAGGCAGGAGAGAAATGCAAAAAAAAAACAAAAAACAAAAAAAAACGACAGAGCAATGCTGACCGAAACGCAAAAAGGATTAAAACAGTTTCAAATGGAGAAACTTTAATTTTTGAGCATTCCTCTGGTGACATGAATATTAAATGTGAACACTGTCAGTCCTTAAACTTCAAGTTAGAAACTAATCAATTTGACCGTGGCAAGAAAGGATTTTCTCAATGTTGCAAGTACAGAAACATTGTAGTTCCACTAATTGAAATGTTTTGTACAAAGAGATCTTTGACATGTAAATTAACATTTTATTATTTAAATCACCTTTATTTATTGAGCTAGTGGTGGCTCTTAAGAAATGTACCGCCAGTGGTTTCCTTCATTGCACTCTACTTTAAGCATTTAAGCAAGTAGAAGGGGGAAACCCCGTGGGACACTAAGCAAAGGGTGTCCTTGCCACCTGCCCTGGGTAATTCAGTTTGAATTAGCAGACACCTTTGCACAAATCATTTTAATTACAATTTATAATATCTAGAACAGCGGTCATTTTGTATGACCGCCGGGCTTTCTAGTTTTATATACACAACAAAAGATGCAGTCATTGCACGTGTTTGTCCCTGGCATGATCTGGGTCTCCACCCTCTGTCCACACAGCCCTGCAGGAGAGTCTCTGATCACCAGCAGAACCTGCTCCTGGTGACGTCCTTCCGAAGGTCAACAGTCAGCTCCAGGTCACTCAGCCTGGAGAACAAGTCTTTGTGTTCCGGGGTGTCTCACAGGCCATTGCTCTCTTCAGAGGAAGAGGACACCTGAAGTTCTTCACAGAGGACACTCAGAGGGACCCGGGTACAGGGTACCTCTGCCTTGTCTTGGACAGGCAGGCTGTGACCAGGAGGGGCTGGCTTCTCAGCAGGAGGGACAGAGGGAGCTGTTATAAACCTGGAGCTCCACAGACCCCATTCTGACCTCATGAAGACCATGCAGAAAGGCTGGCCGGAGACATAGGGATTCAGTGTCACCTGGAATCTGTGGCAGGCCAGGACAGTCCTGAGGAGAGGGCCTTTAAGGGGAGGCGTGCCATGGTGCTGTCCCTGAGCAGATGTCAGGCTGGGGTCCTGAGGTTTCCCTGCAGGTCTAACTCCAGGGGGACGGACTGGAGGATGGACAGCCTAGGGAAACCCCACATCTGGTCCCTGCAAGCGCTTCTGCGGGGACAGGCAGGGGCTGAGTCTGGGCTTCTTGTGGGAGTTCTGGCTGGTCTGGGTCAAGGTCTGAGCAGCACTCCTGCCAGGAGCCTGGAGGCTGTGTTTGGAGTCCTGGACCAAACTGTGTGTGGCCAGATGCCTGATACTCAGTGTGGTCACGTCCAGTTTTCTGGTCTGTGATGCACTGGTGAGACTGGGGTCTGCAACACATGTGCTCTGGGTTGTCTGGATGGGCGTCGGCCTGTTCAGAAGCAATCAGAGAACACAGCACACAGATTACATGTTAGAATCACACACCATCTAGTACAAAATAAATTTTAAAGTGTAAATCAAAATCCAAGAACTTAAAACAAGATATAGACAGTAAAGATGCCCCAGCAGTTCATGGAAAGGTAATGAGCTCCCTGACCTCAGTGCTGATCAGTATAAGGATGTTATAAAGTCCCCTTGATATCTTTTCTGACAACATAAAAAAATCCAAAAAAGCTTCTTACCAACGCTTCCTGTATTGATATTTGTGCATGACACACCCTTTTCATCCCTTCCAAAAAATAAACACAATCGTGGTGTTTGGAAGACCATTTGGGGTATTACAAGTCGGGGCAGGAGATTTGGAAGTAAGAATCCCGATGGCAAGATGCCAGTTGTCCCCTAAGAGATGGGCCTTTGGAAGCATTGAGCGAGGACAGGACAACACTGCCCCTAGCCTGCTGGGAGCAGACAAGTAATGGAAAGGCAACATCAGAGCCACAAAGAGCAATGACACAGGGACACTACACTCTAGAAGTCATGTGGGTCCACACTGAAGCTTACACTCCCCTCACACGGAAACCATTGTGGAAAGTCAGAGTCATCCCAAAGGGGAAAAAGACTGGAGAAGGGGGATACTCACCCTTACATAGTCACAGGTTTCTGTCTTATCCTTGAAGGAGTGCTGAGGCCTCACGGGGGGTCTCCTGGGAAACCTCTGGACCAGAGCCTGTCTCTGCTGCTCCTTGTCCCTGCAGGACATGACAGGTGAGTGAGAGTCCCTGCATTTTTCATTCCCAATGGAGAGAAACCAATCAGCATTCCAGGCCTCTTGCCTGTGTCCCTGTCATCCAGAATGTGAGGCCCAGATCATTACCAGACTGGACTTCCCTCCACTCAGACCTCTGTCTCCTCCTGGGAGTCCTCCACGTTCTTCATGAAGGTATTCCGTTTGTACTTTGTTGCCTGCCTACCTGCCCTTGCAGATTCCCAGTGCGGCCTCCCCCGCCCCTCGCTCCCTTCACCCCCAGAGCTCTCCAGGAGAACAAACACCCGTGTGTGACCCCTGGAGGACAGGGCAGCTTGCTCAACCTCTCCATGCCCCTGGCTTTGCCTGGACGTGGTGATGCAGACAGTGCAAGAATGCGGACACAGTATTCAAGGTCCCGCCAGAGTTTGGTCCCACCTCAAACATGCTCACCTGGAACTCTGCTCCATCTCCCTGGCAGCGCTGTTAGGGGGTCCTACAGCCTGTAAATCCCAGGGGATACATGGCTTGCAGTTCTCCTTCATCTACTTGGAGCCCAGGGGCTGGGGGGGGGCAGAGCCCCACCCCAATGCTTCATGGGACACCTGCCACTGTTTGCCTTGTGCCCAAAGGCCCCTCAGTTCTTGCACTTCACCTGTAGGGGGAGGAAGGGGTCATGTCACTGGCTGGTTTCTATGGGGATTTTAAGAACAGATTCAGTCAGGGATGTGAGTATAAGTTATGCAGAGGGATCTAATCACGAGATCACCAGGCACCAGGATAATGAAGATGTTAGGGTGGATTCTGAGACTCATCTTAGTTATGGGGAAATACAAGAAAGACAATTGGAGGACTAAGTGTGATTACATACACACAAATAAAAATACATGGACATGTAACAGCTGGATGTGACACTGAAATGTGGTTGTTGGTCTGAGATGCAGAAACATCTGCCTCACAAGCTGTTTTGTGTCCAAATATTTTTACTGAGGACATCACAAGCTCTGTGGTCCTTGGATGGAGGATGGGAACTCAGTTCTGGGCGCTGAACTAGCCAGGTCCAAATCCTGAGTCTGTTGTTCATGTCAGCCCCCAGGTCTTTACCCTGCCATGTCTACTCACCCTGGGATCCTCCTCCTTGGGTTGGGGAGCCTTGTGTGCCACTGGGGCCCTCTGTTGCTTCTTCCCTCGCTGGGCTGTCAAGGGTCTGCAGGGCCCATGCTGGGGGGAAGTACCTGCCATCTCCAACTCCACCTTTAAATTTTAGTTCTGTCTTTCTCAGCTATGGAATTAGAAAATTCCTGAGGAAAGAGAGAGAGAGAGAGAGAGAGAGGGAGAGATAAATACACTCCACATTTCTAATCACACATAGAAAACAGTTCCTCGTTGACCCTCACTTCCACATGGAGAAGATGGGACAGTATGATCACTCAGAAAAACCACTGTGTCTCCCTGGGAGACCTCATTTCTAGACCTTTGATCATGGTCTCATAATTACCGGGCCCCTGGGCAGGACTCTAATAATAAACACCAGGGGCTCACCTGGTGAGTTTGAATGAGTCATTTAGGGGAGTTTGATTATGTCCATCCCAACCCATCCCAGCAGGACAGAGCAAGACAGTATTTCTGAGACTGACACCATCATCAGTGCTGCAGGAATACTGGGCCCCCCATGTAGAAGAGAAAAATTAAAGTATGCTCTCCTCTAAAATGTGAAGCTCCCAGGAACAGAGAGGAGGGAACTTCCAAGTACATCTTCTCTGAGGCAAAGTTATATTCTCCTCTCCTAGACAAGGAGCTTCACAGATCAGGGTCTGGGCTATTTATTCTCTTTTATCTTTCTATCTCCACTGCCTAAAATTAACCAGTTTGTAATTAATGTGAAATAAGTGTGTTAGAACTGAGTCTGAAAAAGAGTCATTTTGACTTTACGTGCTCTTAGCCTTGTCCACTCTGTCTCCATTACAGTTCACTCACTGACTCCCACCATCTCAGCAATGAGTCCATTTCATTTGGAATTTACTTTTGTGGTTAAATTACCCTTTGAAAGATGTCGACTTTCTCTGTGCTCAGATTTACTATGAAACTTAAGGAATCCTCACTTCTCTGCCTAAAGCCCCATCACTCCCTAGTTTTCCATTCCCTACTCTATGAATTCTATAAGGACCCAAGTGACAGGAAATACCTCCTCCCAAAATATAAACTAAAATAAAATTAAGGAAACTTACCTGAAATCCACCTGTGATCCTCGGGTCAGTCAGCAGATCCTCAGAACACTCACTGAGGGAACTTCTCTGCCCGAGGAAATGAAGCTTCCAGGGCAACTGAGAACTGGTCACTGGGGGCATTTCCAGTTCTTCTGACCTTTAAGTTGGTTGAATATCAGGTGACATTGGGAGTGACCATGCAATTAGCATAATGACCATGGAAGGAAGGCAGTCTTGCAGGAATGCCCTGTCCTTGGTCCTTTACAGTTCTCAGGACTTTTCATCTTAGATGCACTCGTGTGCTTATGGTCAGGAATCTGTACCTTCTGAGTGGTCAGATGCATGTGAGGTGAGCTGTGTAGTAATGCGCTGAGGATCGCGTTCTGCGGCCCTGAGCCCCTCCTCACTCTGTGCAGCCATCACAGTCAACCTCTCTCGGGCTTGTCATGTTGTCGCACTGCAGCTGTTTCTATGACACACTAGTCTTCTCCTGTGTCATGCAGACCTCCTGGCCCCCACTGAATGCAGACCCTGCCTGCCACTGTTGTCCCCTGTCTCAGGGAAGCTGACCGCTCTAGGGAATTCACGGGGAAGGAGCCCACAGATCTGTCTCTTTGGGAATGGCTTGTTCTGCACTTTGCCTGGTGACTCATGCTGACCTAGAGTCACCCCCTGCGGACAGGTGGTGCTGTACTGCCCACCTGCACAGCCTTCTCCCGTGGGTGGATGCGGCCTCCACTCCTGGGGGGTGGTGCCAGATTACTTCTGCCTTTTCTCTTCCCTCTGCCAGGGTTGGGGTTTGATTAAGAGACTTCATGGACGGAAACTCTCATTACTCTATTGGGGCCATAGGTTGGCTCATGGACCTTCCTGGGCTCCAAGGGGCTTCCACAAGCCCCGCCCCCTCTGGCTTCTGCCCAGGTGGGGTCTCCTTTTTTTTCTGTGGGCACTCAGGGGTAGGGGGGGTCTGCTTTTGGAATGTGCATTTACCTGTCTCCCAGTGTCCTTCTAATGTGCATTTGTTATTTGTTGGTGAACCTGCCCCCATGCTGACTGTGCTAAAGTCCCTGGAATCCGGGCCCCGCCCTTGGGTCCATCGTGTGAAGGCGGCGAGGCATGCAGGGAATCCACACAGGTGGCATGCGCCCAGCGGGCCAACGCCAAAGTTGCCTGTGCCTTTTCTTACATCATTTGCCTGTAGTGACACGCCGCCCACCTGCCTCCTCCCTGGACGGTAATGTCCACTCTCAGGACCACCATCCTGTGCATGAGGGTCCCATGCTCTGTCTGAAAAATGAGTACCTTTTCCCCCAGGAATTCTCCAAGGCCAAGCTCACCGTGTTGGTCTCGTTCTTTTAATTATTAATCGTTCCTTAGTCTCCTCGCCACTTCAGAAAGAAGCTATGAGCACTTTGAATGCCATGAACAATGTTTTCTCTTGAAAATTTTCCCCAACTCTTGACTATGTATTGACTACCACTTAATTAATGCCACTTATTTCAATCTGGGGTGTTTTACAGGATTTTGTCCAAAATATTCTAGGTAGGAATTTCTTTTTCTTTTTTTTTTTAATATTTTATTTATTTATTTACTTATTTTTAGAGAGAGGGGAGATAGAGAGAGAGAGAGAGAGAGAAGGGGAGGAGCAGGAAGCATCAACTCCCATATGTGCCTTGACCAGGCAAGCCCAAGGTTTCAAACTGGCAACCTCAGTGTTCCAGATTGACGCTTTATCCACTGCACCACCACAGGTCAGGCCTCTAGGTAGGAATTTCTAATTGAACCTTGTTTTGGCTGCATTGTGTGTTGGCAGTCAACATGTTCTAGTTTATCTTATATACTCATTAAGTATATGATATACAATTTTGCTTCATACATACTCTGTACTGAAGGACATGTTTATCACTTATAATGTGATCACACCACTACATCTAGAGTGTTTGCCTTTGGAGTTTAGGTACAATATGGTTGTTGGTTGAAGGGTAGCATTGTATCTCTGAGGATAAAATGAAAAAATCCCATTTATGAGAACTTTCATTTTGCTTGGGGGAAACAAATACAGTTAATAATTAAAACACACACACACACACAAAACACAGCTTTAGAGGTGGCTGATGGGATTAGGCATTTATCCCCTTGCAGCCTTATTATCCCAGCAGCCCCTCAGCAGTGGTGGGGCAGGAGGAGCTATGGTAGCATCTGGGGAGAATAGAGTCTGTAACCTCAGGAATTAGCTAAGATACAGAATGTGGCCTGGAATTCACTGCTTTCCCCCACAACTCACTTTAGAGATTTTGAAACAAAATTCAGGGAGTGTTTTGTGGCCCAGGTGGGCAGGGCTGCCTGTCTCCTGTCAAGAATTGTTGCTAGCCACAGAGATATGATCTGGAGGTCTCTGATCCTGCCCCATGACCTTGCATAAGCAGGGACACACACTGAGAGAGCCAGCACCAGAGGATGAAGGTCACAGCTGTGTCCCCACCAGGGCTGACAGGGAGACAGGAGCACTGGAGGGAAATGGATGAGGGAGGTGGGCTCTGTAGGAAGAGCTGGTGGAGGAAGGGCTGTGAGCACCTGGGGTCTGGGTCTCTGTCCACAGGCCCCAGGCACAGGCCTGAATGTGTGCTCAGAACCACGAAGGGACACTGGGCACCACACTCAGCTTCAGCACAGATTTTATTGTTCTAATATCAGCTAGTATTGCTATATTTACAAGATTTAATTTCTTTCTTTTTTTTTTCTGTATTTTTCTGAAGCCAGAAATGGGGAGAGACAGTCAGACTCCCACATGCGCCCAACCAGGATCTAACCAGCACGCCCACCAGGGGGCGACACTCTGCCCACCAGGGGGCGATGCTCTGCCCCTCCGGGGTGAGGCTCTGTTGCAACCAGAGCCACAATAGCACCTGGGGCAGAGGCCAAGGAGCCATCCCCAGCGCCCGGGCCATCTTTCCTTCAGTGGAGCCTCGGCTGCGGGAGAGGAAGAGGGGGAGGGGTGGAGAAGCAGATGGGTGCTTCTCCTGTGTGCCCTGGCCGGGAATCAAACCTGGGACTTCTGCACACCAGGCCAATGCTCTACCACTGAGCCAACCGGCCAGGGCCACAAGATTTAATTTCTTGCAAAATTGTACTTTAATATTGCCAGGTCACTTTACTTTTATACAATTTATGCCACAAAATTATAATTAGGTAATTTCTGAAAGTCTCCATTCTTTGCAGAGTTTTATGTTAAAGGATTCACTTACTAATTTTCACATGCACACTCGTATTTTCTCATAAAAGATGAAACTGAAATTGTCTCTGCTTTGATTCTTAGATGGCTGTCTCCTCAGGGGGGGACTCTTAAGATTGACTAAGCAGTTTGATCCTGAAGGACTTGCCTTCCTGATGCTGAGCGTGTTTGTACAGTGTGAGCCCTCACATTCAGCACAGCCTTGTTTAGGAGTAAAACATTTTTGCTGATTTTACACTGAATGACCCCAGCGGGGGGTGGGGGGACAAGGTTTGTGAGAAGTCCTTGGTTTTCCTCCAGCCATGTCTCCATCTGACCCCATGTTACTGTTAGTTCTCTCTGAGATTCTGGTGAATAGGAAGGCTGGTACTGGGCTGAATGTTTTTTAAGGGTGATCACGGACTTAGGGTTTCCCATATATGATGTTTGTTCATATTACAAATATATTATAAATGAAGCATTACAGGTTATCCTTTCTGCAACTATTTTTCAACTGCATTACCGGTCTGGAGTTGTTGCTGTCACCATCAATATCAGTACATTTACACTGAGTTCTGTCTGAGAGCAGAAAAGGAGTGAAGGCTTTCGCATTTGGGTACCATCCCTACGGCCGCCCTCATATATAATATGCTCTCTGGACTGCGATGTATGACGACAAACAGATCTTTCACATTGCTTGCAGAGTGTTTCTTCAGTGCGTGTGTCTGCTGGTGCTTTCTAATGCTAAAGCTATGATTGATGTTTCTTCCACAGTCTTGTCCTCTGTAGCACCATGTCCTTCCAGGTCAGAATGTCTCTGAAGGCTTTCATAATTTTTTTTCTAGTGTTGGGTTTTCTCGTGCCATCTAAAAGCAAAGGGATGTGTGAAGTCTCTCCCGCACAGCCGACAGGAATATGGCTGCTCTCCAGTGTGGATCCTCTTGTGCCATCTAAGGTTACTGTGTTGAGTGAAGGTGTTCCCACACCACTGTCATTCATATGGTTTCTCTCTTGTGTGTGTTCTGTTCTGCCATCCAAGTTCAGAACCCTGATTGAAAGCTTTTCCACACAGGAGACATATATGTGGTTTCACTCCCAAGTGGATTCTCTTGTGATGGCTAAGGTTACAGCTATGACTGAAGGCTTTCCCACACTGGTGGCATTTGTAATGTTTCTCCCCAGTGTGGATCACCTGGTGTTTTCTAAGGTACGATCTTTGATTGAAAGCTTTCTTACATATGTGACATTCATATGGCTTTTCTCCTGTGTGAGTTCTCTCATGTCGTCTAAGGTAAGGACTTTGACTGAAGGCTTTCCCACACTGCTGGCATTCATACGGCTTCTCTTTGATGTGCATTCAATTGTGGTTTCTAAGGTCACAGCTTTGAACAAAGGCGCTCCCACAAAGATGGCATTGAAATGGCTTCTCTCCAGTTTGAATCATCCTGTGTCACCGAAGTTTAAAGAAGTTGCTAAAGGCTTTTTCAGATACATGACATGCGTTTGATTTGTCTCTGGTGTGAGTCTGATTGTGTGTACTGAGGGAGGACTCTTCACTAGGTGACCTTCCACACTGCTGGTTGACATCAGGTTTCTTTCCCACATCAGTTAAGAAACACTGTGTCAGGGCACATTGATGAGTAGATTCATCATTCTGTTCAGTGAGTTCGATAAAACCCTCTGGAGGGTGAGATCTCTGCTTTGTGGAAAGAGATGAAAAGGTGTTAATTGTTTGTCTATATACATCCATGCATTCATTTCTTTACGAAGAAATCCTAGATTACCAGACACTCATTCTGTGCTGAAAATATTTCCAAAATTAGTTGTACACACATTTGCCACTCCCCTGCGGGCACAAATATTGTCTATTTTGTAGCATGCCACCCACAGAATATCAGATACATTTGGAAAACTTTAGTTTCTTTCAATGATTAGTAATAAAAAAATTTTTATGACATAGCCTTTTTATAATATCTGAAGATATTGTTTTGGCTCATGTTAATTTCTTCACTGATTTTAAGCTATCCAAAATATTTTCTTGGAAAGTGCTAAATTTCAATAAAATTATATTGTTACATTCAGCTGTTTTGCTTAATGGCTAACTTATCTCATTGCCACATATGATTACACATGGTTAAGTGTTACACCCCTGAAACTTACCATCAGCATCATGGGAAATAGTCTCTGCTTGCATATCTGTTGCATGAGTATCATCTCTTGTTTTCTAAGGGGATTTCTTGTGCCTGAAATGTTCAAAAGGTAATAAACTTTCCCAACAGCGTTAGGGAAATGGAAATGTAGAATTGCACCATAATCAATATGAACGGTTCATAAACTCACATTTTTTTTAGGGATAACATGAAATGAAATATTTTACATGTCAAAAACAGTTTAAAAGTCATTGTTAGTTAGAAAAGTAATCAGAATTGGCCTTCACCAGTTGGCTCAGTGGTAGAGCATTGGCCTGGCATGAGGGAGTCCCGGGTTTGATTCCCGGCCATGGCACACAGGAGAAGCACCCATCTGCTTCTCCACCCCTCCCTCTTTCTTTCCTCTTTGTCTCTCTCTTCCCCTCCTGGAGCCAAGGCTCCATTGGAGCAAAGTTGGCCCGGGCACTGAGGATGGCTCTGTGGCCTCTGCCTCAGGTGCTGGAATGGCTCTATCTAATAGCAGAGCAATGCCCCAGATGGGCAGAGCATTGCCCCCTGGTGGTTGTGCTGGGTGGATCCCGGTCAGGTGCATGCGGGCATCTATCTGACTGCCTCCCTGTTTCCAACTTCTGAAAAATACAAAAAAAAAAAAAAAAGAAAGTAATCAGAATTGAATTATGAAAAATGGAGAGTGATCAGGAGATGCTGGGTCACCATATGGCAGTAACACGTTGAAAATTGTGCATTTGGAGATCTATGCTCATAAAATTGCACTATCATCAAGTCCTGCACAGAAGAAGAAAAAGAACACTGGAGTCCCCCCTTAACCCCAGGCAACATCTGGAACATAGAAAACAGTGAAGGTTCTTTACCAGACAACATAAGTATTTTTTAAATGTTCAGTTAGTTATTAGGATTAGTAAGGTTCATTGGTTCCCCTGTTCTGTTCTGAGTGCTGGAGACAGAGCAGCAAAGTGGAATGCAGTTGTGTCAAGATGACATTCTAGTGTGGTGAGGAAAATAGAATGTAAAGAAACATCTTCCTTCCCAGCAGTTATGAGGGTGGTGAGAGAATCAGGGCACTGACCAGTGTGGGACAGTGGCGGCTGTTCTGTGTACCTGTCACCCTGTGTCCATGGAAGTGTCCACGCATACACACAGACACACGTGTTCACAGACTCACCCACAGAGACCAGGTGATTGACGCTCTCCAGCATCACATCTCTGTATAGCTTCCTCTGGGATGCGTCCAGCAGGGCCCACTCTTCCTGGGTGAAGTCTACAGCTATATCCTTGAAGGTCACTGACTCCTAAAACATTATGGACATTCCAGATTAAACAGAGCAGGTCCTGCCCATTTGCAAGAGCAGGGGGAGGTGACAGCCCTGAGGAGATGAGGGGGGATGGGCGCATGCCAAGATCAATCTGTGCTCCAGGTTCTGAGAGAATTGGTGTAATGTTAGGAAGGCAATTTGTTATTGGTGAGCTCCTGACCCAGGATAAATATCTCAGAGTTCTGGGTAAACTTAATTGGAGCTCAGGTGCCTGACAGTCCCTGGTGGCACTTAGGACATCTATTATGGACCATAAATGGCAAAAAGCCTTTGTACATTGGACTCTTAGCAAAAGGTTAAGTTCTCCCCCACCATCATTATGTTGGCTATGATGCTGAGTATTTTTACCCACTTCACTCTTGCTTAAGTTGCTAAAAGAAATTTACATGCCCTTCCTCTTATTCTGTTTTTTGAGATGTTTGTTGATTTCACTTATGCATGGTGGGGGGATTCCTGTTTATGCCTTGGGAGTGTTCCTATTTTAGCCTCAGATGTGTAACTTTGTATAAAGGACTCCCTTGATTTGCATATGGCTATATAATAAAGCAAACTGGGATAATATGGGTCTCTTGGATATTGCCCTCAGCACTGAAGAGTCCTCCCAACCCCATCCTTTTTTCTTAATAAGTCTGTTTTCTCAATTCTGCAATGTTCTCACTCAAAACCAAGAATTAGGAGCCTTGCTGGACCGTGTAAAGTGGAGCCCAAAGAGAAGACATGAGTACGAGAAAACTAAAAACTGAAGGCAGGTGATGGAATTCCCCAAGTGAAGTGTGCACAGTGAGTAAAGAAAGTTTTTGGGGAAAGTGTAGTCAGGAATAAAAAAATTATGGGGCAGTTAAGGTAAAAAATAATGGACTTTTTCGTAGAAATGTTTCCATATGAAGACAAATCATTGTCTGAAGAGTGTCAGGGTGACCCGGAAACAGAGGGATGTGAATACAAGGATAACTTGCAGTCTGAGGATGACTCGGGGGATAAAAAATCCATGATTATGGCTGCCTTAGCCTTGGGGCCTCTGCTGACCTCTATTCCTTCCTAGGTTCAACCCTCTGCTCCTCCATTCCCTTATCAGGCTGAGTCCGGAGTCTATAGCTCAAAATATGGGAAATCCCCTCTCTAACAATCTATAGACCAGGCTGGAAAAATATGGGAAACAATAAATAGCTTTACCTGTTTACATGTTGTAGAAAGACAGGATGATATGGGGAGACTAGAGTGAGGGCATGAACCTGTACCTTTTAGAACTCTGAAAGAGCTTAAACGTGCTTTTGTTCATTATGGGCCTACTGCCCTTTTTTTACTTGATTTATCAGATACTATTAGTGCAAAGCCTCTTCCCTCAAATGACTGAAGGGCAATTGCTTGTGCTTGTCTCGCTGGGGGTGATTATTTGCTGTGGAATTCAGACTTTCATGAAAAGGCCATTGAAGTAGAAGAGAGATCTCATCATAGTCAACCTGAGCCGCTGGTTACAATGATTATAAAATTTGAGAATGGATAGGATACTCAGGTATTAGGAAAGTTACAGCTTTTCCTGTTATGGTCTGATGTTCTTTAATATTCTAACTACAATTTTCTGAACTATCATTTTGTTTCTTTCTTATTCTTTGCCTGGAAATTGAGGCAGGGGACCTCTGTTGGATCTGATTATGAAAAATATCCCAGCAGCTGCCAAGAGAAAATTTTCTCAGGGAGATTTTGTTTAGTCCCATCCTTCAGTCGCTCAGTCAGAAAATGCCCTGACTAAAATCAGGTAGGCATCTTTTTAATCTGGTTGTGCTCTGAAATCCTGGATTTCTTTCTGGTTTGTCTGATTTGTCTAATTCTTGTTTCTGTTTAGTCTTTGATTAATGTTATCTAAAATGTGTCTGTTTTTAAGGCCTGAATTAAGTTCGCTTTTTTATTTTGCACACAAATTGGAAATGCTGGCTCTAATATTTAGAAAAAATAAAATGATTTTAGAACTTGTAAGGAGTGCTCATTTAAATTTAAATAGACTAGAATGTAGATCTTTAAGACTTACTGATCTGGTTAGTGTATTGTGAGGTGTGTTCAGAGTTAGGAGCCAAATAGCAGTTCAAGTATTAGGATTAATCAAAGTTATATGTTATAATTGTGTTTTTTGTGTGTAAATTGTCTTGTTTATGTGTAAGGTTATACTGAGGTTGGCAAAACAGTGGAATTGAGCAAAATTAAGCAGGACCCTAATAAGTGAGCTCAAGAATTTGTCTCAAGCTGCTTCAGGCAGTTAGAAGAATAGTATAAGAATGCTAATTCTGCTTCTTGGGCCAACCCCTGCAAAAGGGACCCTGAGAAAATCAAGTATTCAAATTCTCTGATTTTGCCAATTTGATTCAAAAAATATGTCAGGAACATCCTGAAATGGAACTAACAATACAAGGGTGTAAATTTAAATGACTTTTACATACTGGAGCTGATGTATCTGTTATTGCTAAGCTACATTGGCCCCCTTCCTGGCCTACTCATGCAGCAGCCACAGAACTACAAGGTATAGGGCAGAGTAAGTCCCCTCAACAAAGCTCTAGTTTTTTATCATGGGAAGATAAAGAAGGTTATTTTGGACTTTTTCAGCCTATGTGCTTCCTGGATTGCCAGTTAATTTGTGCAGTAGAAATGTTTTGAAAAATATAGGAGCATTGCTCGTCAGTCCTAATAGCTTAGTGAATACTCAGCTGCTTACTCAGGAATTTTTGCTCATTAAGGAACTAGGAAAAGAACAGTGGGGAATTCTCACCCCCATAGAAGTGGCACCCAATACCAGAAGGCATGGATTACAATATCAAAATTTAGCATAGGGGCTTTGGCAGCTCCTGCTACCCCAAAAATGCATTCTAGAGACCCAATTACTTGGAAATCAGATATTCCTGTATGGATAGACCAATGGCCCCTTTCTCAAGAGAAACTTAGGGCAGTTGCTCACTTGGTACAAGAGAAGCTACAGGTTGGGTATATTGAACCATCTAATGGTCCATGGAATATGCCTATATTTGTCATTAAAAAGAAATCAGGAAACTGGAGGGTATTACAAGAATTGAGAGCAATAAATAAGACGATGGAAATTATGGGTCCTCTCCAGCTAGGTCTCCCTTCTCCTACTGCCATTCCATGGAATTTTCACCTTGTAATTATTGACTTGAAGGGTTGCTTTTTTATTATTTATTTAAGACCTCATGATTGCAAGCATTTTGCATTCAGTGTTCCTTCACTTAATTTCCAGACTCCAATGGAGCAATACCAGTGGAGAATTCTGCCTCAAGGTATGGCTAACAGTCCTACCTTGTGCCAAAAATATGTTGCTCAATCTATCTCTCCAGGATGAAGGCAGCACACTAAGATGAATATAATTCATTATATGGATAATATTCTTATTACTCATTCAGATAAAGACACTATGTTGACCATTTTGGAACAACTAGAATATTCTTTGAAAGAATCAGGACTTTATATAGCTCCTGAAAAGATACATCAATCTTTAACTTTTTCTTATTGAGGACAAATTATTGAGGAACAACAAATTCATCCACAGAAATTAGAAATCTGGATATCATTTGCAAACTTTAAACAATTTCTAGAAATTATTAGGAGATATTAATTGGCTTAGACCTTCCTTGAAATTAAGTACTAGGGAACTGAAGCCACTTTTTGATCATCTTAGAAGGGCTCAGCTGAACCAGCTTCACCTCAGCTACTTACAGCTGTGGGACAACAAGCTTTAAAGCTTTTAGAAGAAGCCTTGCAACAAGCACAACTGAATTGCATAAATCCTGAAGAATCAATTGCCTTTCTAATTTGTCCCTTGAGTTATACTCCAACAAGACTATTGTGATAAGTTTCAGGTCCTATTGAATGGAATTTTTTAGCCTTTACTCCTGAGAAAGTTTTATCTCCATATTTTGATCTTGTCGCCTCCTTGATTATCAAGGGACATGGCAACTCTTACAGTTTATAGGTTTTGAGCATGAAATTATTTTTGTTTATTTTTTCAAAGGATTAACAAAAATGGCTCTGGGAAACTTTCACTAAATGGCAAATTGCTTTTGCAAATTTTACAGGCCAAATTGATTCTCACTACCCAGCTGATAAAATAGTTCAATTTTTATTAATTACTACATTTGCATTTTTAAGACAATTGTTAATGAACCCATTCCTGAAGCACCTACAATCTTTACTGACAGGTCCAGCTCAGGAATAGCAGGCTTAATAATCAATGGACAAGTTTATACTGAAACAGTCACCTTAAAATCAGCTCAAAGAGTAGAATTACATGCCATTATCATGGCTTTTCACCATTTGCCCTGTTCCTCCTTTAATCTGTATACAAACAGCAAATATTTACTTATGGTGATTTTCACTATAGAGACTGCTGTCTTAGGGACAACTACTGATGAGGAACTATTGCAGCAATTTCTCCTTCTTAAAAGACTAGTATGTCAACATAGAGCTCCATGTTTTGTAGGACATATTCAAGCTCACACCATGCTCCCTGAAGCTTTAGCACAAGGGAATGCCTCTGTTGATTAAACTACCCAAAAGAAAATTATTGGAGCAACCATGACAAATCAAGCAATTCAGCCTCATGCTATTCATCACCAGAATGCTGCAACCCTGTGTAAACAGTTTCAACTTTCTTGGGAAGCAGAATGGCAGATTGTTAAATTCTGTCCAAGGTGTCCTGTACTACAAACTGTCCCTTCGTTTGAAGTTAACCTTCAAGGACTCCTACCTGGACAACTTTGGCATATGGATGTTACTCATATACCTTCATTTGGCAAACAGTCCTTTGTCCACGTTACAGTAGATACTTATTCTGGATTTATAGTAGCCTTTGCCGAACAGGAGAGGCTGCTAAACATGTTATAGCTCATTGTCTCTATGCATTTTCTATTATTGGACTTCCTAAACTGATTAAAACTGACAATACTGCTACATATGTAGTAAAAGCATTTACTACATTTTGTCAAACCTTTCGAATTATGGGTATTTCTTACAATCTTTAAAAAAATAGGTATTATTAAAGTGTATCCAGCAAATATTTAAGGTCAATTTAAAAAAATATATAAATGAGGGAGTCATATCCTGAAACTCCTGCAAATCTACCTTATCTTGTAAAAAATAATTTCTTTTGAATACTGATGAACAGGAGACACCAAATCTTTTTCTCCTTCAAACTTCTACCCTCTTGTATTTGATCCAGCTAATAGCACTGTTTTGTGTTTTTCCAAATAGCTCCAGATATACAGAAAATGTTTATATAGGTGGACGGGAATCCTCAAACTCCTCAACGAGATCTTCTGAGCATGGCTTGTAAGGTCTATAATGACCAAGAGGCAGAAAAAGCCCAAAAGTGATCAGGTGAAATACTAGCTCTTGGCATACACCCTCAAAAGCTCCAACACCCCAACGAGGCCTCATAGGACTCCATCAGGGCCTTGTTCAATAGTGGAAAGGAAAGTCATTAAGCCAAAGCCTTCCAGACTTACATGCCTTTGCTGGGGGAAAAAAAACACTGGAAGGTAGGCTTCCCCTTAGCTCCTCTAAGGGAGGGTTCAGTTTCTTCTAGCCCTGCTCCAGCCACCTGTGACCTAACCTTGCCCAGTGTGCTGGGGCTTGCCACTGAAGACTAAAGGTACACAGGACTGTCTGCCCCATCTCACTATGGATGAGCCTAGGGTATTTCTTCCAAGTAGCAAGTAAACTGATCTCATTTACACAAGGGCCACTTACTATGTCTTGTCTGAATATTTCGGGTTTCTTTTATTCTTCCCTCAAAGATGTCTGTTGTGGGTGTTGATAGTGCTATTCTCTGCTGCTTTATTTAATATATACTGTTTCTTTATTCCTTCTACCTCAATGCCCCACTCATATTTTAGGATAGGACCTACTCCTCATTTAGAGCTCTCTTTTTCCTTTTTGAAAATTCTGTTACAAATTTACCTTTGCCACCCAGCTTAGTGTATCCCAAGGTTCTCTTCACCATGCCACGGTTGCAGAGCTCCAGGGAAAAGCATCCTGGTCTCACCTCCAGGCTGAGGAGAAAAGAAGCTCCATCTCCACACATGCTGTTGATGGCTTTTCCAGTCTACCTGAATCATTACCAGCTAGAAGCAGCAGTCATTGGGATTTGGATGCAAGCTGCAAAATATAGAAAAGTGACAATTCCAATGCCATGTGAACTTTTTCTGGATGTAGACTTGTCCTGGAGTCCTGAACCTTGTGACAGCTCCTAATGGACTGAACTGGGATTGGGTTGCATTTATAGGGATTTGGAATGGTGTTGGTGCCAACTTGGACTTGGTGAACATGTTAAGAACTTTACTTTTATAGATTTTTGTTATATTGCCTAAAAATTTGCTTAAAGGTTGTAATCACAATAATTTTAATGTATTAGAATGTTTGGGTATCTGCTAGCATTGGCTATACTAATTTTGTGTTGGTTTTGTATTTTTTCTATCTGCCTCCAAATTAGAATCTCAGAAACTAAGACATCAGATGAGTGCAAATCTAAGCACACAAATTAAAAATAAAAAACAAAAGGAGGATATATTGTGGACCATAAATGGCAAAAAACCTTTGTATATTAGAGGCTTAGCAAAAGGCTAAGTTCTCCCCCTTCCACATCCATATTAGCTATTATGCTGAGTATTTGCACCCACTTCACTTGCTTGCTGAAGTTGCAGGAAGCAATTTACATGCCCTTCCTCTTACTGTGTGTTTGATCAGATGTTCGTTTATTTCACTTATACATGGTGGAGAATTCCAGTTTATGCCTTGGGAGAGTTCCTGTTTTTGCCTCAGATGTGTGACTTTGTATCAAGGACATCTTTGATTTCCATATGTCTATATAATAAAGCAAACTGAGGGTATGGGGCACTCTGATGTCATCATCAGCATTGAAGAGGCTTCCTGATCCCATCCTTTTTTGTTAATAAGTTTGTTTTCTTAATTCCACACCTTCTCACTCAAAACCAAGAATTAGGAGCTGTCAGGAGCCTATCAACAACTGCTGGCTGACAAGGTCACAGCAGGAGAAGACCCACAACTGCTGGCTGACAAGGTCACAGCAGAAGAAGACCCACAACTGCTGGCTGACAAGGTCACAGCAGAAGAAGATCAAAAACTGCTGATTGACAAAGTCACAGCAGAGAAGACCAATGGCTGCGGGTTGATGAAGTCACCCAAAGGAGAGACACAATGATACTTCCCCCTTTGACTTTTTGAATTAATCTGGCCTTATATCCCCCCTTTTCTGGGTGTGTGCTATTATTTATGGCACAGGGATAATAGTACCATGCTTTCCCTGTAGATTCATAGTAATTTCTTTGGAAATGAGACAGAGGGTGTGAGTTCCACAGAAAAGCCTGTAGGCCCCTTGAGCTGGGCTCATAGACATAAGAGGCTGGCTATGATATCCCTCATAAAGGGTTAAGTTTGTAGGAGAATTTCTTCTTAATCATGTTAGAAAGAATAGATTGTGACTTGTGAATGGGTAGGAGGCAGTGGCTGTGCACAGAGCACCTTTCAGCCTTCACTTAATTCAACATTTTTCCTCCCTAGCCTTTTCATGTGATAGAGTAGAGAAACATTCCTTTCTTCTTGCTTATTTGATCTGCAGATAGTGGTACACGCTGAGAAGAATAGAGTTAGAACTTAACTAGTGTTTAAATATAATAAATAAGTAATATTTGACTAGACAATAGTATCTTAGGTAAGGTATAGTAGAATGGCCCATTGTGTGGCCTAGGATGAGAGCACAGTCAGCAAGAAAAGAATGTTTTACTAAGAGAATTGTTTTTTGACTAAAGGCAGTTACTGGGTGTTCTCATGAGATTTATATATTGTACTTTTCAAGATTCTTTGATAATGAGAGGTATGTAGCGGAATCCATAGAAGCAATAACAGTTAATGTCTTCTGAAATTATGTTGCTACTAGACTATCTTGCAAGTGCACTCTGTATATCTTTGGGTGAAAGCTATTCTTAATGTTATGTCAATTTTCTTATGGGCAAGCCTTTTAGAATCTTGTGAGAAAAAGTAGGACACTGCATAAACTCAAGGCCATTTACCTGAGCAAGCGGTGGTCCTTTGTTAGTCCTTAATTATTTCGTCTGCTAATCTCTCTCTGCCCCTTGACTCACAACAGCAGTAAAGTTAGTTAACTATTAGTACTAATACTTTAAAAGCTTTTACCGATGTTGTTATCATTATTCAAGTTGTTTTGTACTTTGAATGATTTGCTACCTGGTTTGTAATTTATAGGTATAAATTAACTGTTATCCAGAAACATGTAAACATAGTGAAACAGAAGCAATGATTAATACCATGTAATTGTAACTCAGTGTGTGTGTATAAAAAGGGAGCTATACTAGCATTTGGCAGAGATGCCTGGCAGTAAATGCTAATGAGAGAATAAAGAGAAAGAAAAAGAATTCGGCTCTCTCACTCAATTTTGCTGATGCCGTCTCCTCCTGTGGGACCCCTGGATCCCCCCCCCCGGGGCTGGACCCCGGCAAGGAGCCATGATCATGCATGGCAGACATCCATGACAAAGGAAAAAGTGTTGCATTTAATGGCCCTAACAGTGCCATTTCAGTAGAAAGAGGCATTCCCTACTCACCAGTGTCTCATGGCGAATATCTCAGTTACCAGGTGTGTTTCTCTTGGTTTTCACTCACAGATGGTTGAAGCACAAAGCAGGCAAATCTGAGGACAGAAAAAGAAGCCATGAGACTCTAGTCTGGTGCACAATATCCTGTTTTACCAGTCACGAAGCCTCAGTGTTCACCTGGGTGGTGTCCCCTCTCCCAGCTTAACAAAGGAAAACCAGTGTTGCACTCTAAGAATATCATGCAGATGTCTCTGAACTTTAAGGTCAGTTGTAATAGGGCTGTAGCTGTGGTTGGTATAAAAAGATCAAAATACATATATCTGAAAAATAACGTATGTATATATGATATTATGTTTTCTGTTTTAATGAGTCTATGGAATCTGTAATTATTCAATTTCTTTCCTGAATCCAAAGCATAGAGATGCCTGATTCACATGTAGACTTAGTTTCCACCTGCAGGGAAACACTCTGGGACTTCTCAGGTGTAATTTCTTTGCCTTCTGCACCAGCAGGGGTTTCCACCCTCCATGGAGTCCTCTGAACTCTCACTCTCTTAGTGCTCAAGTCTCTGACAGACTTGGATACCAAGCAAATAAGAACCTTTTTATGATGAAGTCCATCAACTCAACAATTAGTCCATTTGGAGGGATCAATGGCCCCCATCTTGCCAGTGAAAACCTTAAATTATCCAGCATCAGAAGGTAGTAGGAGAACGTATGTGAGTCATAGAGGTAATGTCATGAACTGCCTCCATCATCTAGGTCAACAGTACCCAGAGAATTCAGATTGTCTGAGCTGAGTGAAAAATCAGGTTGGCCCATCTGGTAATTTGTCAGGTGGGAGCTGACCAATAACCCTCAAATTCAGTCTATATTTATCTTTATTAGTGGCTACAACCTTTTTTTATTATACATACACACATGCATGTGTATATGTACATGCCAATACATACACACACACACACACACACACACACACATGGGGGAAAAACATTTCTGAACTATGATTTCTCACTTAACATGTCAATAATAAGTATATTTTATGAAGAAATAATAAACATGCATCATGAACAAAGAATAATTAATTAACTCATTTCTACCAGAGTCCCAGAAGAAAAGTTAAATTTGTATTAAGTGTGACTACTTACAGATTTATACAGATTTGTTTATTTACTTTTCACAACAGCTATGTTAATTATAGTTTATTTCCCAGTTTACAAATGAAATAAACAAAGGTTCCAGAAACTTTAGTAATGTGACAAAATTATGCAATTAGAAAAGGGACAGCTGACATTTAGTTTTTCTTTCTTGTGTCCTATGCTAAGATTTTTTTAGGACTTTCTAGGGAATCACAGAACAGCTAAGTTTTACCTTGAATAGCACCTGTAACATAAATATTCAGAAGAAACACCCTGTTATTACAATGTCTTTGTTTCCCTTGAATTTTCACAAAATTACTCCTTACATCTACATTCTATTCCACATGGGACCCTGCAGTGTAGGGACTGCAATTCTCAAGCATCAAAATCTGCCATTGCCTTGTCCTGTGTAAGACATGCTTCCTCCCTTCTACCCAGGGGGACTGAGGTGGCTGAGATATTCACCCCGTCCTGACTCACAGTACCCACTATGAGGGGCTTTCAGAAATGTCTGAGCTCAAGGTACAGGCAGAGTGGCATTCCTGTGAGAGCTTCCCTAGTGGGTAGATGGTCATCTTACCCCTGTTTCTTCACATGACCTTCTCCCTATATGTCTGTCCTCGGATTTCCTCTTAATTGGTTGAAGATCAAATTGGATTAGGGGCCCCCCTTAAATACTTTTATTGAAGTTACCCCTTTAATGACATTATCTCTAGAAAAAACTGCATGCTAAGGTACTGCAAATGAATTCAGAGGGCTTGCAATTCAGCCCATAACACAGATGCTTCTTACAACTGAGTAATTCTCAGATGAGAAGGCTAGGACATATCACAGAGTGCAAGAAAACCAAACCAATATACCTCAAATTAATACTGCAAAGGGAAAATATATCATCTCAGCCTGGACTACACACCACAGCTCTACCTTTCTTGACTTTCCATGCCCAGTATAACCGAAGGAATTCCAGAATGTGAAAACAAGACTAGGTTCACCAGTATTCTAGAACCTTCTATATGACAGCACCATGACCTGAAGTAGGAGCCCACATTTAAAGTGTGCAGTGAGTGCTTCATATAAGTGATTTGTGCACCAGGATGGAGGAAAATAGTACTATTAAAAAAAACTGATATGCAACACTCATAAAAAAGTAGACTAAAACCAGACAATAATGACAACCATAGAAGACATCATCAGTCAACTGCATATTAATGGGTAAGAACTGTATTTTAAATAATGTTGCCACAAATTTTTAAGATCATTATTAAAGCTTAGCATTGAAATGCAGTTATCTTATGCATAAGCACAAATAGGACAAAGCTGAAGTAAACACAACAGGAAATTATTTGCCTTAAATGTGTGCTCATTTTTAAGTGATTAAAGTAAATATAAGCACCAATCTCAAGACATTTGAGACATACATGAAGAATATCACTTGATGAAACATATACAAGGAAATTAATTCAGAGAATTTGGACATGAAGCATTTAAAATCATAAAAAAAATCAAAACATCACATGTCGATCAAGGCACCAATAGAACTTTCCAGGAAAAGGAAAAGCTTCCTGTCTGCATTGAGCCATCTATCTGGTCACTGCCCAACTCACATGATCAAAGAGCACGGGAAATCTGAAGTTCAGCTATGTTATTTCAAAAATTTAAATTTTATTGTCTCATATAACTGTCATTATGGTGTTAGACAGTATATTATAGTAAGCAGTTAAAATTGCTAATAGATTCAAAACAAAAATGGGAAAAAAACTACAATACTCAAACATCAGAAACTAGATGGGTGTAATAAATGCTGACACAATAAACTTTACAGATCATGAGAAGCTTTGATGTGACTTAGTTAACTTAAAAGGAATGAGGCCACCTCACATGTTAGTGTCTGGGGAACTCACCAGAGCCCAACCCTGCAGGAGACAGTGAAGGCAGATGGATGCTGAGGTCAGTTTCACAGAGCAGGCGGTTCCTCTCCTTCCAGTGTCCCAACCATTAAGTTCCTTCTCCTAGGAGCAAATGCCTATGTCCCAAGTCTGAGGCCCTTTTAACCTGGAACACAGTAAATCTACTCAGGCTTACACTCTAAGGACACACCCTGGCTGCATAGACACTGATTAACATAAGGAGGGCTTCAGTCTGTAGGTCACACCCTGTTCCATTTGATTGGATTTCCCAGATTAACCTCCAGCAAGCAGGTGGTTGGAGTGCAAAGATGCAAGGAGGTGGATGGATGCTAGAAAGAGCCTTCCATTCCTGTATTCACCCCCAGGTCTTCCTCAGTGAGATCTGTGTACAGGAAACATTCCACATCTTGGAAACAGAGCCAGGCATCAGATACAATGGGATTCTGTGGACACAGTGCTGGAATTTTCTATAGGAAATAAAGACTCAAACTGAAATGAAAGATGAAGAAATCTGAAACAATGAAACAGGTTCATAATGATGTGACACATAAAATCTATTACTGTAATGGAGAATTTGAGTGTTAGGGCACTGGCCATGTAGTATTTTAAAACACATGTTAAAACTTTATTAACTACCTAAAAAATGTGAAGATGATTTTGTACTTTAATTTTTGGATAATGCGCAAATAAAAATGTTACTACATAGAACCACACAGCCAATAATTTTACAGGTATGTCATTCAGAGTTAATTTATACATTTGAAAAACCTTCTTATGATTGTGAAGGTAGGCTCTTCTGGCTTAAAATTCCTGCTTCTCAAGAGGAAGTCATGAACCCAGGGACTTAGTAAGTATTCCATTGTATCTGAGGACACACTTCACAAACTCCCTGGCAATCCTTCCAGGCCAGGCTGGTCAGGGTCAACCCCTCTCCCATGCACATTTGAGAGCATTTCAGACCTTGGCCATTAGCATTCATTCCACTGACTCATCTCTCTGTCACTTTCACCAGCTGGGTTATAGAAACAGGTCATTTTGAATGCTGAAGCATTCACACACTGGATTTCACGAATGTCTGCACCGTGTTCCCTGTGCCATCTCTCTCATAACAAGACAGGAGTTGCCTTTAATCTCATTTCGGTAGTTGAGTTTGGTTCCTAGTTCCTCCTGCCATATTAGAAAGTTTATGAATACTACAACAAATATAATCTTTACATTAAATGACTCCCTCTCAACTGGGTACATTTTCTTAGCATTTAACACAGTAATGGTATCACCCAATCTGAAATCTGAATAAAAATTAAATCACTCCAAACTGCCTTTATTTCCAGTTGCTGCCCTATTGTCTCATTTAGTCCATGTTGAAGGTGCAGTGTATTCTTCAGCACGTCTCCTCAGCACACACATCAACCTGATTTTTGTGCCTGTTCATCCATGACACCATTCCTGCATAAGATGCAAATGTTCTTATCAACAAGAACGTCTCATGAGATGTCATCAGTCGTTATGTCCCCTACATCCTCCGCAGACTTGAGTCCTTCTGCTTATGATCCTTATATTTGCTGGAATCTACTAACTGCTGTCACATTCCAGGTTCCTGGCCCAGATGGAGTTGAGTGCTCTGAGCATTAGGTGTGTTGTGGGATCATGAATGCCTCCAAGTCTTCCAGGACTCCAGGAATTACTCTAAAGGCTGTGTTCTATCTGGTGTGGGAGGCTAAAGGTGACATGTCTTACTGCCAAGGCCCATGTGACCCTCTGTAAATATCTGAAGGGACACTGAAGATGTGAACTGTGAAGTCAGGCGTTCCAAGGGCTGAGAGGAAAAGATGCAGGACGGAGGTGACAGCAGGGTCTCAGTGAGTGACGGTGTTCAGTTGTCCATCCTCGTCTGGGCGGGTCCTCTCCAGGTGTAGACAGAGTCCTGCCTCTCATCAAGGGGCCAAACTCCTGGAATGTGGTGGGTGTCTCAGCTGCAGGTAGGTTCCCGCTCCCTTTGGCCCAGGAGCCTGACCTCATGAGGTTTGCCCACAATTTCACGAGTTGCCCTGAATCCTTCTCTAGGCATTTTTTTTCTCCTGTTCATTTCTGACTTTTATAACATATTTCATGTGTAGATATAGGGCTCCATACCCCCCATACTATAAAGCCCATTAGAGTGATATTTTGAATCACAGAGGACCCAGGTCGGTAAACTGCAGCTCAGGAGCTACATGCAGCTCTTTGGCCCCTTGAGTGTGGCTCTTCTACAAAATACCACATGTGGGCACTACCTCGATAAGGAATGTACCTACCTATATAGTGTAAGTTTACAAAATTTGGCTCTAAAAAGAAATTTCAATCGTTGTATTGTTGATATTTGGCTCTGTTGACTAATGAGTTTGCCAAACACTAATAGAGTATTCTCTACCCTAAACTTCTTATTATTATTTTCAATATTAATATTAGTAGAATTGATATCATTAGTATTAGGATCACTATTGTAATTCATGATTTTACTAAGCCATTTTTTCAATCAGGAATTAATTTTTGTTAATGCCATATAGCAGAAATTTTCAAATGGTGTGATGAGTGAATTTCAAAATATGCAATACTTGACCACTTTTGCCTTAGATTGTCAAATATAAAAACAAGAACAGCCAACACAACATTAGCCATCTGCCGTGGACTCCCTATCTTGAATCATAAATATATCAGTCATATAATAGAGTTGCATTTTACTGGTCATGTTGCATAATCAGGTTCTGTCAGAATAGTTAATTTTTTGTACCAGAACTCTTTATATACAAGTAAAGGCCTCTGTTTTTTAAAAAAGTCACTTTGAATAAAAAATGATAGGTACTTACTATTGTTCTTATTATTGTAAATCAATCAAAATTATGCTGATGTGTTTTGTCACATTAAGAAAACATGTAGTATAGCTTCTGGTGTGCCACAAAATTTCAGGAATAAATTCTGTGTGCATGAGATGAAAGATGTTGAAAACTGCTGCCATATGGTGATAAATAATCTCTTGTGAAGTGAGTCAGACTTCCTGGCAGTGATTATGGAGGGTCCTGTAACAGACATATATTCACACATATGTAACTCTGTCTCCACGATACATGGGAGCCTTGAAGAGGACTTCCTTGGGCAGGCTGACCTCTGGAACAATGTCCGTCCTTTAGGATGATGTCATGGACAATGTGCTGCCATTCGGTAGAGGTGGTGGATTTCCTCATCCACCTTTTCTCTTCTCCCCTGCTCGGTCTCATCCAGGGTAACAGTGTGTTGTCGTCTGTACACGTTAGAGATCCAGTCAGCACTAATTTCCAAATCCTCCACACCTGTTAGGGGCTCCATGCCTGCTGTGTTTCTCAGTGAAAACAAAAGGATAGAGATAAATGATAGAAAAATGTGGTGTAAATATAATGAACAATATAATTCAGCCTAAAAAGGAAGGACATTTTGCCACATGCTACCACATGGATGATCCTGGAGGACGTCATGCTGAGTGTAGTAAGCCAGTCACAAAAACACAAGTTCTGTGTGAGTCCACTTACATGAGGTTCCTAGAGTAGTCACGTTCATCTGGACAGAAAGTACTGGTAGTTTCTGGGGGCAAAGTCAGAGGATGGGGGAGCTGGAATGACGAATTACTGTTTAATGAATAGAATTTCAGATATACAAGATAAGAAGTTCTAGAGATTGATGACAAAGATGGTTGCAAAATAGTACAAGTGAAAATAATACCACATAAAAATGGTGAATTAGCCTGAACTGCAGTGGTGTAGTGGGTAAAAGCATCGACCTGGAACACTGAGATCGCTGGTTCAAAACCCCAGGCTTTCCTGGTCAAGGCACATATGGGAGTTGATGCCTTCTGCTCCTCCCTCCCTTCTTTCTCTCTCTCACTCTCTCTATCTTGCTGGAGTCCAGCCCCAGGGGGAATCTTGGGGTCCCACAGGAAGAGATGATGTCAGCAAAATGGAGTGAGAGAGCCAAATTCTTTTCTTTCTCTTTATTCTCTAGTTAGCATTTACTGCCAGGCATCTCTGCCAATGGCTGGTCTAACTTTACTTTTTATGCACACACACTAAGTTACAATCACATGGTATTTTGAGTACATCATTGTTTTAGTTTCACTATGGTTTACATATTTCCAGATAACAGTTAATTCATATCTATAAGCTATAATCATGGTGGTAAGTCATTCAAAGTACAGTTATACAATAACTTGAATAGTAATAACAATATCAGTACAAACTTCTAAAAGATGAGTTCTAATTAATAACTCTATTTTACTGTTGTTGTGAGTCAAGGGCGCAGAGAGAGATAGCAGACGAAATCATCAAGGACTAGCAAAGGACCACCGTTTGCTCAGGCAAATAGCCTTGAGTTCATGTAGTGTCCTAATTTTTTCACAAGACTACAAAAAGCTTGTTTTACTGAGAAACTGCATAACATCAAGAGTAACTTTTGCTTAAAGATACATAGAGTGCACCTGCAAGATAGCTTAGTAGCAACATAATATCAGAAGGCATTAATTGCTATGGCTGCTATGGATCCCACCACATTCCTCTCTTTATTCTTGGAAAATACAAAAATCTCATGAGAATGTTTTACTGAGAAAAGCCCAGCAACTGCCTTCAGTCACAAAACAAGTCTTTTAACAAAACATTCTTTACTTGCCAGCTGTGCTCCCATCCAAGGCCACACAACAGGCCACTCCACTACACCTTACCTAAGATTCTAATGTCTAGTTAAATTTTATTCATTTACTATATTCATACACTAGTTAAGTTCTAACTTTATTCTTTCTAACATGATTAATAAGAATAAATTCTCTTACAAACTTAACCCTTTATGAGGGATATCATGGCCAGCCTCTTATGTTTATGAGCCCAGTTCAAGGGGCTTACAGGCTTTTCTGTGGAACTGACTGACACCTTCTGTCTCATTTCCAAAGAAATTACTACAATTCTACAGGGAAAGCACGGTACTATTATCCCTGTGCCATAAATAATAGCACGCACCCAGGAAAGGGGGGATATAAGGCTAGATTAATTCAAAAGGTCAAAGGGGGAAGTATCATTGTGCCTTTCCTCTGCAGTGACTTTGTCAACCCACAGCTATTAGTCTTCACTGCGGTGACTTTATCAACCAGCAGTCATTGGTCTTCTTCTCCTGTGACTTTGTCAACCAGAAGTTGTGGATCTTCTCCTGCTGTGATCTTGTTAGCCAGCATTAGAGGATCAGCTCCTGACATCTTCCCCTTTTTTATTATTTAAATAAAGCTTTTGTATTTTCACCGCTGTTTCCCTGAGATCATTGTTTAAGAGTTGGAAGATGACTAGAAGGACAAGAAGAGTGATAATTGACACAGCTATTATTATGCCTATATCAGTAGCTAAAGAGGTCAGGCCATGCATAGAAAACATACTTTTAATGTTTTCAACAAATTGATCAGCTACTTCTGAGGCAGAGACTAAAGAGCCTGAATGTCCTAAGTTTTGTATCTGCTGATGTAATTCCTTCAAATCTAAACTAATATCACTACTATTCCATACACCTAACAAATGATTCTGTATATTATTCCATGCTATGATAGACTGATTGTATTCTAAAGGAGTCACACATATCCACCTGAATCCTGCATGGCATCTAAGAGTCATCCTAGCCTTCATAGCTAACAGCTCATTACCTATGTGAATAAAAGCCTCCTCTAAAGCATTCACTTTCATTTCTAACTTCCTATCTATAGTCTCCTGTACTGCTAATGCAAGAGATATATTATGAGATAAACTATCTCCACGATTTGCAGTGTGAATTGATTGAGCTAAAGCAGTGGTGGAAGCAGCTACAGATCCTATAATAGCAATAAGAGCAGTAATTCCTAAAATCAATTCTGCAATAAATCGCTTTCCTCAATAGCAGAGAAAGCACTTCAGAAGCAGCCTGTAGTGCATGCAACCCTGGGTCATCATACCAAGGCTGAGACAGACTAACAGGTAACATCACATAAGGTGGCTGCTGCAGAATAAACATGACTTGAGCTTTGGTGTCATAAGATAGACAGTTTGTTAAAACACAGCGAGAGCAGGAAATGCTAAACATAGAATTATAAGTGCTAACAGAAAGATTACTGTTCATTGTAGCAATCAAGAGTACATAAAGAGCCTGTACACAAGCCTGAACAAAAATATTCTGAACAGGAAAAGGGTGAGGCCTAACTACATATGCTGGTGCAGCAGCTGCAATTAGCTGCCAAAGCTTTGTTTGATACCTGGTGGTTGATTCATCCTGATAAGTCAGCTGTGCAGGTATCCATCCAGTAGACTGCCAACGTGTGATGATTTTATTTAAAGGATTATATTTATTTGACAAATTGTAAACGTCTTTCATTTCCTGCACTAATTTTCTATAATCATATTCAAAATAAGGACTAGACCAATCTTGTACAGTGAAATTAACAGCACATGCAGTATAATTTATATAATTGGAATATGCACATTCTTGCCATGGGGGAAAACCAAATCTATTCTCCATAGACCACCAGTAAGGCTCTTGAGTTGCCTCTTTTAGAGGATAAAGTTTACATGGGTGATATCCCTTAGGAGGCAATGTAACAGGATTATACTCATGGGTGTCAGGTCCTCCAGGCATTAAAATTGTGAGAGACCATAAGTCTCTTGTAATGTGTCCAGGTTTATTACTTTTAGGAGTGTCAGTCAAAATAGTCTTAAGTGTAGTAGGAAAACACCCAGAAATCTTGCGAGTATTATTGAACATAAAACATATAGGTACCTTATCCGTTTTTCCATGAAATGAGAAATTTGAATCAGTTTTATGCATAATAAAAGAACTACATGATCCTCCCAAAAACTTAGTATAATTATTAAACACAGGTATATCATCTCCTCCCCAAGTAACAGGCTTAACCAATGGTGGATTTGGAATATAAGCCCAATAAGATTTGTTTTGTTCAATAGCCTCAACATTAAGTACCTGAATTGAAAGTACAGCTAGCATAGCAATAAACATATTAACAGGGTTATGATGTACGTTTTGTCAATGACAAATTAAATCAGCCCTCTCAGACAATGCCTTCAACTGGTCCCAGGTTGGTGGGTTGACAGTTCGAGTAGAGCGAGCCATCCATTGACCATGATAGGGAGGTCGTCTAGCTTCCTGTAGTGACAGTCGCTGCATCACTTGAGTAACAGGATCATACAGAGAGTTCCTTGAGGGCCTTTGCTGGAAAGTCACTGGTGATGCAGGTGGCACAGGAGTCTCCTTCTGGCTGGGAGGGGGCAGCAGTGGCAGCGGAGGCCTCTGGTGGGACATGGCAAATCAGCCAGTCTGGGATTCAGAGAGGCGAGTCAGCATCCTGTGGAAATATACAAGCATACCCTCTCCCCAGGGTTAGAATTACATCTGGTCCCTTCCATTGACCTGTCAATAAATCCTTCCATTTTGCCATTGGTTTAGGCTTATCCAGATCCAGATTCCAGTGTCTCAGCAGGCGAGTGTGGCCTTGACAGTCTGAATTAAGATTGTTAATAACAAACAAAGCATGATTTAAAAGCTGATGCAGGGAACTATATTTTAACTCACCTTCCTGTAGTTTTGAATCTGTATTTTTTCAGGGTCTGATGAGTCCTTTCTACTGTACCTTGTCCCTGTGGATTGTAAGGGATGCCAGTAATATGTGAAATATTAAAGGTGTTACAAAACCTTTTAAAGGCAGCTGATGTATATGCTGAAGCATTATCAATTTTAATAGCCTTTGGCATTCCTAGAATAGCAAAGCAGTGAAAAAGATGTTGTACTACATCCTTAAAGGCCTCTCCAGTTCGTGAAGTACAAGCAACAACATTTGAAAAGGTATCAACACAAACATGCACATAGCAAAGTTTGCCAAAAGATGGAATATGACAGACATCCATCTGCCAAAGGTCATTGGGTTGGAGTCCTCGTGGGTTAACTCCAAAACTATGATTAGAAAAGTGAGTAGGGCAAGTTTTACAGCTACGCATGATAGCTCGAGCAGCTTCACGAGATAGTTGAAACTGCCATCGGAGTGCAGATGCATTCTGGTGATGTAAAGCATGTGAAAGTTTAGCTTCTTCTACTGCAGTAAACACTGCTTTCTGCTGTGTAAGAAAATCTGCAAGACGATTTCCTTCGTGTAGTGGTCCTGGAATAGAAGTGTGAGAGCGAATGTGGCTGATAAAGAAAGGGAGAGTTCTAGAATGAATCTGCTTTTTTAGACTGCTTAAGAGTGAAAAAATAGTGGTTAGATGATGTGGCAAAGAAGCAGTTTCCATGTGAGGAAACATTTTAACTATATACTGTGTGAATCAGTGAACAAATTAAAGGGAACATGTTTAAATTTTTGAAATGCTGTTATAATCGCAATAATTTTTGTTTTTTGTGCTGATTTCTTCTGAGTTTCAGTGATAATATGCTTATTCCCTATAATTGTTACAGCTTTACCATTAGATGAGCCATCAGTAAAAACCAGTGCAGCTGGTGGCGGCAGCGGATTTCTAGAAGTCTTAGTGGGAAAAATTACTGATTGTCTTTTTAGAAATTGCAGCAGTGGGTGAGCAGGAAGATGAAATAAAACCTGCCCTGTAAAATTACTAAAAGCAATTTGCCATTCTGAATTTAGCTGTAATAATGCTTGAAATTGATCCTTATTATAAGGAACAATGACTTCCATCATTTCTTTACCAAACAACTCTCTGCTGCGGTTTCTTCCTTTAATTATAAGAGTAGCCACCAAATCAGTATAGGGCATAATAACTTTCTTGTGAGAGACAGGTAAGTGAAGCCACTCTAGAGGGCCATTCTGCCACAAACATCTGGTAGGAGTGTGTTCAGTGGCTAAAATCACAAGCTGCCATGATTTCTCTATAATAACTCTGACTAAATGTTGATTATTAATTACTTCTTCTATTTTTCTAAGAGCTTTTACTGCTTCTTCTGTGAGCTCTCGAGGAGAAGTTGGATCAGCATCTACTCTCAAAATATCAAACAATGGAACTCGCGTCTCCGCCCTCAGCGTGGAGAAAAAGATCTCGGAGATGACGTCAGAGTAATGGCGGGGTAAGAAGCGATACTGATAAATCTCCCCCAAAACTCAACAAGATCTTCAACCAGAAACAGAAAAACCTATACTTGGAGCCTCCAGATGCTTCACAATACACCCGAAGGTATGGTCGAGTGAAAAATTGGCTAAACATATAACCAAACCCCGAAGGAATTAGGGAGTAAGAAATGCTCCGCCTTCCTCACTAACCTAAACAGGGCGGCTTTCTCTGGTAACTGTGAATATAGAAACTGAGGCGGGCAAAGGGGGTGAATAGATCCAGGCCGCGGCACAAACGGCCGAACCAGGCTGTGGCACGGAGATCCAAGCCGAGGAAAAACTGATCCTGTGGCAAACCGGGCAATACAAGCTAACACTCGCACCAAACCCAAACAAAGAAAGACAAGCAGGGCAGCCATTTTACCCGATCTCCTGGTCGGTGCGCAGTTAGTGGGCGAGAGATTTCTTCCTAAGCCCCGGGAGTGGGTGCCCATGTTATCCCACAGAGAGGCAGAGTCAGAGGCCTTTCTGTGGGCCAAAAGCAGAATCTCTGGGCAGCCCCAGCGCCCTGGGAAAGCCGCGCACGGGAGGGAGCGAGAACTAATTCCAACGGTGGAAATTTTCCGGGCTGGTGGGGGTTTCACTCAGAGGGAAACGTGGCCGGCCTCATATCCTGGTCTGCGGGCGAGAGATTCCTCCAAGTGCCTCGGCAGTGCGTGCCCGTGTTATTGCACAGAGGGGCAGAGTCAGGGGCCTTTGTG
Source organism: Saccopteryx leptura (assembly GCF_036850995.1). Classification (NCBI taxonomy): domain Eukaryota; kingdom Metazoa; phylum Chordata; class Mammalia; order Chiroptera; family Emballonuridae; genus Saccopteryx; species Saccopteryx leptura. The sequence goes on from NW_027095699.1 coordinate 671,090, forward strand.
TGGGCCAAAGCGGAATCTCGGGCTGCCCCAGCGCCTTGCAAAAGCCGCACACAGGGATGGAGCGAGAGCCAATTCCAAAGCTGCAACTTTTCCATGCGGTTGGGGGTTTCACTCAGAGCATGAGACTGCTGGCCGGATATCCTGGTCTACGCATGCAGATACTGAGCGAGAGTTTCCTCCAAGCGCCCCGAAAGTGGGCGCCCCCCTGTGTTACCGGACAGAGTGGCAGAGCCAGAGGTCTTTGAGTGGGTGGAAAGCCCGCCTGATTATGCTAGCAGCTCTGACTGACTGAGCCTTACCCAGAGCCCTGTGCTGAGTGGAAATAGAGTGGGGAGTTGCCAGCTCTTTGAGCATCTTACTATCAGGCAGAGGCAGCAGCAACCCCATAGCTGGATTATCAGGCTACTAATTGAGGAAGGAAAGACTAGGAGAAAGGCTCCAGGAACACGGACTCTCTCACTGTCGGAGCCTATAAATGCTAATGAGCCTCGACTGCCAACGAGACTAAAGCACCATACATGACATTGCCATAGAGACTTATCAACTGCAAACCTCCACCTGAGCGTGCCAAAGGGGCAGAACCCGGGGTACAAAGTCACCGACCAGGAAGAGGGAGAGAAAAGAAAAAGCAAGAAGATAACCTCTCAAAATCAAGAATAATCTGCAGACTTTATAACCTATCCCATTTTATTATATTTGTTCATCTGTTTCTCTTATCTTCATTCTTGATACTTTTTTTCCTCCTCCAATTTGGCCAATTAACTCTGCCGGTCTTACTCTCTCCTCTCCTTGAACTACACTACCCATAAGTGTTACATCTCCCATTATCTTTTCTCTCCTCTTCCTTTCTCTCTATGAGGGTTGCACTCCAAAACCCTTAACTCTCTCTTTCTCTCTCTCTCTCTCTCTCTCCTTTCTTTTTTCTTCTTTTAGTGGTTCCCTCTTTTTTTCTCTCTCTCTCACTCTTTTCTCCCTCTATATTAGTTTCTTTCTTTCTCCTTTACATCTCCTTTCATTCAAACCTCAATTACAAACAAATTATCGTATCTGGGACTCAAACTTATGTTTGTGGCATTTTGGGGGTTTTTACTTCACCTTTTTAACTGACTAGCAGTGCTCCAATCCCTGGCTCTCCATTTTATCTAGTTCTTGTTCCACTAAATACAATAGTAATTTTTTAATTTGTCCCCCCATTTTTCTGTTTTCCTCTTATTCCTCTCATCATAACTCTTAGACAACCAACACCTAAAAGCAAATCATTTTATTCTTGACCCAAAATTTTTCCTTATTTGCTTTTTGTGGGTCCATACCTTCTTTTTTTTTTCTTTTTTTTCTTTTTATTTCTTTTTTTTGCCCCTTTATTACTTTTCCTCAGTTCAGGCCCTCCATCACAGGCATTGTTTGTCATAATTCACAGTTCACAACAAGATTTTCTCAAGAAAGAGGGGAGAGGAGAAGAGAGGAAAAAAAGGAGGGGGGAGTAATTTCCTTTTTTTAAAATTTTTATTTTATTTTATTTTTTTATTTCATTATTATTTTTTTTAAAAAAAACAACTCTTCGATTTTTTATTTTTTATTTTTTTTAACTTTTTATTCTTTATTAAATCTCATTAATACTATCAACAAAACCACCCTCAGATGCCATTAAAGAAGAGAAAATCGAATATCATGGATACAAAAGAAAGAGAGGTAACACAGCTAGATGAGGAAAAATCTATGGAGAAAAAATTTAATATATTGAAAACCTTGGAGCTAAATGACAGAGAATTCAAGAGAGAAATCCTAAAAATCCTCCGAGATATACATGAAAACACTGAAAGGAAATTTAGGGAGCTCAGAAAACAACTCAATGAACACAAAGAATATATGTCCAAGGAAATTGAAACTATAAAAACAAATCAAACAGAGATGAAAAAATCAATTCATGAGCTGAAAAACGAAGTAACAAGCTTAGCTAATAGAACAGGTCAGATAGAAGAGAGGAATAGTGAAATAGAAGACAAGCAACATGAGGCACAACAGAGAGAAGAAGAAAGAGACTCAAAAATAAAAAAAAAATGAGATAGCCCTACACGAATTATCTGACTCCATCAAAAAGAATAACATAAGAATAATAGGTATATCAGAGGGAGAAGAGAGAGAAAATGGAATGGAGAACATACTCAAACAAATAATAGATGAGAACTTCCCAAGCCTGTGGAAAGAATTAAAGCCTCAAGTTCAAGAAGCAAACAGAACCCGGAGTTTTCTTAACCCCAACAAACCTACTCCAAGGCATATCATAATGAAATTGACACAAACCAACAGCAAAGAAAAAATTCTCAAGGCAGCCTGGGAAAAGAAGAATACAACATATAAAAGAAGGCCCATTAGATTATCATCAGATTTCTCAACAGAAACTCTACAAGCTAGAAGAGAGTGGACCCCAATATTTAAAGTCCTGAAAGAGAGGAACTTTCAGCCATGAATACTATACCCATCAAAGCTATCCTTCAAATATGAAGGAGAAATAAAACATTCACAGATACAGAAAAGATGAGGGAATTTATCATCAGAAAACCCCCACTCCAGGAATTACTAAAGGGGGTTCTCCAATCAGATACAAAGAACAAAAAAAAAACAGAGCCACAAGTAAAAGCTCCAAGAAGAACACAATAAAACCAAATTTAAACTGTGACAACAACAAAAAGAAAGAGGGGGAGAAGATGGAGATTAACAGTAGCAAAGGACGATGGAGTGCAAAAGTACTCACAAAATAGTTCGCTACAATGAACAGGGTAGGGACCCTTTTCATTACTCAAAGGTAACCACCATTGAAAAAACCACCACAGAAGCACATGAGATAAAAAAGATAGCAACAGAGGAAAGATGTATGGAATACAACCAAATAAAAACAAAAGATAGAAAAACGAAAGAGAAGGATCAAACAAGACACAAAACTAACAGAAAGCAAGATATAAAATGGCAATAGGGAACTCACAAGTATCAATAATTACACTAAATGTAAATGGATTAAACTCACCAATAAAAAGGCACAGAGTAGCAGAATGGATTAAAAAAGAAAATCCAACTGTATGCTGCCTACAGGAAACTCATCTAAGTAACAAGGATAAAAACAAATTCAAAGTGAAAGGCTGGAAAACAATACTCCAAGCAAATAACATCCAAAAAAAAGCAGGTGTAGCAATACTCATATCGGATAATGCTGACTACAAGACAGGAAAATTACTCAGAGACAAAAATGGCCATTTCATAATGGCTAAGGGGACACTGAATCAAGAAGACATAACAATTCTTAATATATATGCACCAAACCAAGGAGCACCAAAATATATAAGACAGCTACTTATTGATCTTAAAACAAAAACTGACAAAAACACAATCATACTTGGAGACCTCAATACACCGCTGACGGCTCTAGATCGGTCATCCAAACAGAGAATCAACAAAGATATAGTGGCCTTAAACAAAACACTAGAGCACCTGGATATGATAGACATCTACAGGACATTTCATCCCAAAGTGACTGAGTATACATTTTTCTCCAGTGTACATGGATCATTCTCAAGAATTGACCATATGTTGGGCCACAAAAACAACATCAGCAAATTCAGAAAAATTGAAGTTGTACCAAGCATATTTTCTGATCATAAAGCCTTGAAACTAGAATTCAACTGCAAAAAAGAGGAAAAAATCCCACAAAAATGTGGAAACTAAACAACATACTTTTAAAAAATGAATGGGTCAAAGAAGAAATAAGTGCAGAGATCAAAAGATATATACAGACTAATGAAAATGACAATACGACATATCAGAATCTATGGGATGCAGCAAAAGCAGTGATAAGAGGGAAGTTCATATCACTTCAGGCATATATGAACAAACAAGAGAGAGCCCAAGTGAACCACTTAACTTCCCACCTTAAGAAACTAGAAAAAGAAGAACAAAGACAACCCAAAACCAGCCGAAGAAAGGAGATAATAAAAATCAGAGCAGAAATAAATGAATTAGAGAACAGAAAATCTATAGAAATATTAATAGAACAAGGAGCTAGTTCTTTGAAAAGATCAACAAAATTGACAAACCCTTGGCAAGACTTACCAAGGAAAAAAGAGAAAGAACTCATATAAACAAAATCCAAAATGAAAGAGGAGAAATCACCACGGACACCGTAGATATACAAAGAATTATTGTAGAATACTATGAAAAACTTTATGCCACTAAATTCAACAACCTAGAAGAAATGGATAAATTCCTAGAACAATACAACCTTTCTAGACTGAGTCAAGAAGAAGCAGAAAGCCTAAACAGACCTATCAGTAGAGAAGAAATAGAAAAAACCATTAAAAACCTCCCCAAAAATTAATGTCCAGGCCCTGATGGGTATACTAGCGAATTTTATCAAACATTCAAAGAAGACTTGGTTCCTATTCTACTCAAAGTCTTCCAAAAAATTGAAGAAGAAGCAATACTTCCAAACACATTTTATGAGGCCAACATAACCCTCATACCAAAACCAGGCAAGGATGGCACAAAAAAAGAAAACTACAGACCAATATCTCTAATGAATACAGATGCTAAAATACTAAACAAAATACTAGCAAATCGAATACAACAACATATTAAAAAAATAATACATCATGATCAAGTGGGATTCATCCCAGAATCTCAAGGATGGTTCAACATACGTAAAACGGTTAACGTAATACACCATATCAACAAAACAAAGAACAAAAACCACATGATCTTATCAATAGACGCAGAAAAGGCTTTCGATAAAATACAACACAATTTTATGTTTAAGACTCTCAACAAAATGGGTATAGAAGGAAAATATCTCAACATGATAAAGGTCATATATGATAAACCATCAGCTAACATCATATTAAATGGCACTAAACTGAAGGCTTTCCCCCTTAAATCAGGAACAAGACAGGGTTGTCCACTCTCTCCACTCTTATTTAATGTGGTACTAGAGGTTCTAGCCAGAGCAATCAGACAAGACAAAGAAATAAAAGGCATCCATATCGGAAAAGAAGAAGTAAAGGTATCACTTTTTGCAGATGATATGATCCTATACATCGAAAACCCCAAAGAATCCACAAAAAGACTACTAGAAACAATAAGCCAATACAGTAAGGTCGCAGGATACAAAATTAACATACAGAAGTCAATAGCCTTTCTATATGCCAACAATGAAACAATTGAGAATGAACTCAAAAGAATAATCCCCTTCACGATTGCAACAAAAAAAATAAAATACTTAGGAATAAACATAACAAAGAATGTAAAGGACTTATATAATGAAAACTATAAACCATTGTTAAGGGAAATCGAAAAAGATATAATGAGATGGAAGAATATACCTTGTTCTTGGCTAGGAAGAATAAATATAATCAAGATGGCTATATTACCCAAAGCAATATACAAATTTAATGCAATTCCCATCAAACTTCCAATGACATTTTTTAAAGAAATAGAGCAAAAAATCATCAGATTTATATGGAACTATAAAAAACCCCGAATAGCCAAAGCAATCCTAAAGAAAAAGAATGAAGCTGGGGGCATTACAATACCTGACTTCAAACTCTATTATAGGGCCACGACAATCAAAACAGCATGGTATTGGCAGAAAAATAGACACTCAGACCAATGGAACAGAATAGAAAGTCCAGAAATAAAACCACATATATATAGTCAAATAATTTTTGATAAAGGGGCCAACAACACACAATGGAGAAAAGAAAGCCTCTTCAATAAATGGTGCTGGGAAAACTGGAAAGCCACATGCAAAAGAATGAAACTGGACTACAGTCTCTCCCCCTGTACAAAAATTAACTCAAAATGGATCAAAGATCTAAACATAAGACCTGAAACAATTAAGTACATAGAAGAAGACATAGGTACTCAACTCATGGACCTGGGTTTTAAAGAGCATTTTATGAATTTGACTCCAATGGCAAGAGAAGTGAAGGCAAAAATTAATGAATGGGACTACATCAGACTAAGAAGTTTTTGCTCAGCAAGAGAAACTGATAACAAAATAAACAGAAAGCCAACTAAATGGGAAATGATATTTTCAAACAACAGCTCAGATAAGGGCCTAATATCCAAAATATACAAAGAACTCATAAAACTCAACAACAAACAAACAAACAATCCAATAAAAAAATGGGAAGAGGATATGAACAGACACTTCTCCCAGGAAGAAATACAAATGGCCAACAGATATATGAAAAGATGCTCATCTTCTTTAGCTATTAGAGAAATGCAAATCAAAACGGCAATGAGATACCACCTCACACCTGTTCGATTAGCTATTATTAGCAAGACAGGTAATAGCAAATGTTGGAGAGGCTGTGGAGAAAAAGGAACCCTCATACACTGTTGGTGGGAATGTAAAGTAGTACAACCATTATGGAAGAAAGTATGGTGGTTCCTCAAAAAACTGAAAATAGAACTACCTTATGACCCAGCAATCCCTCTACTGGGTATATATCCCAAAAACTCAGAAACATTGATACGTAAAGACACATGCAGCCCCATGTTTATTGCAGCATTGTTCACAGTGGCCAGGACATGGAAACAACCAAAAAGCCCATCAATAGATGACTGGATAAAGAAGATGTGGCACATATACACTATGGAATACTACTCAGCCATAAGAAATGATGACATCGGAACATTTACAGCAAAATGGTGGGATCTTGATAACATGATACGAAGCGAAATAAGTAAATCAGAAAAAAACAGGAACTGCATTATTCCATACGTAGGTGGGACATAAAAGTGAAACTAAGAGACATTGATAAGAGTGTGGTGGTTACGGGGGGGGAGGGGGAATGGGAGAGGGAAAGGGGGAGGGGGAGGGGCACAAAGAAAACAAGATAGAAGGTGACAGAGGACAATCTGACTTTGGGTGATGGGTATGCAACATAATTGAACGACAAGATAACCTGGACTTGTTATCTTTGAATATATGTATCCTGATTTATTGATGTCACCCCATTAAAAAAATAAAATTATTAAAAAAAAAAAAAAAAAAAAAAAAAAAAAAAAAATATCAAACAATGGCTTAAGCTCTGCTGTAGTTAATTTCAAATAGGGTCTGATTCAATTAATGTCTTCCAATAATTTTTGATAGTCATTTAGAGTTTTTAAATGATTTTTTCTTAATTGTAACTTTTGAGGACTGACAATGTCTGTAGACAGAACACGTCCCAAAGTAATTAAAAGGTGGTTGTACTTGAATTTTTTCAGGGATAATTTTTAATCCAAAATTCTGTAAAAACTGAGTTGTTTCTTGTAAAATATTATGCAATTTTTCCTGATCAGGCAGAGCAAGTAAAATATTATTCATATACTGAATTAAATAAAGATCAAGATATTTTAATCTTATTGGATCTAAAGCTTGATTCACAAATTTTTGACAAAGCGTGGGACTGTTTTTCATTCCCTGGGGCAATATCTTTCACTGATATCTCTCATAAGGTTATTTAAATTTTTATGATGGCAGACTAAATGCAAACCTTTGACAATCCTGTGTAGCTAATGGTATAGTAATAAAGCAGTCCTGTAAATCCATAACAATTACACTGTAGCCATGAGGCACCGCAACTGGTGAGGGGTTTAAGGGTTCTTATTCACCTATATAAATCATTTCCATATATCTGGAGCTATTTGGAAAAAGACAAAACAGCGTTATTAGCTGGATTAAACAAAAGAGGGTAAAAGTCTGCAGGAGAAACAGATTCAGTATTTTCTGTAGGATTCCAGCATCTCTCAGCTGTTGAATAATTCTGTATATTAGCATTCAAAAGAAATTTTTTAAAGTAAGAAGCAGGATAAAGAAGATTTGCAGGAGTTTCAGTATACGATTTTTCTATATTCATAAAAACATTTCTACTCCATTAATTAACAGGCAATTTAAAGAACACATTAAAGCTGGAAAATCCTAGTGTGACTTTCATTATTTTTTTATATTAAAAAAATCTACACCTTTGTTAGGCAAATCTACTCTGCTTCATGCTCTGCAGTGGCAGCAAGCAGCCTGAAGCTTGAAGCAGTTTAGTCAAAATCAACAAGTCTTTAGGATTCATATTTCATTCTATTTAAATTTAAATGAGTGTGCTTTACTTGTTTCAATTAAAATTATAAATTTGTAGGGATGATATATTTATAATATTAGAGCTGGCGTATTCAATTTTTGCATGCAAGAACTTAAAAAATCACATTTAGACAACATTAAACAAAGACCAAACACAAACAAGAATCAGACAAAGTAGACAAATCAGACAAATTAAAGAAACCCGGGATTTTAGAGATTAGAATATGGCCTGCATGATCTTTACACAGGGCTATTTTGATTGGAAAATTAAGGATAGAAACTAAACAGAACTCTCTCTTGAAAAGTTTCAAGAACGGCCGTTTATGAGATTCTGTTTAGCCATATCCAAACAGGTGTTCCCTTTGCCCTCTTTTCAGACATAGAACAGGAAAGAAATAAAATGAGTTGAGAGAAAGAGGAGAACAGAAAAAACTGTAATTTTTCCAAACTCTTAAGTCCTTCTATTTACTAAAGAAAATCAGATAATAACACAACTTTAAAACTCATCTCAGTCTTCTAATTATTCATAAATTCTAATAGCTGCTACAACCAGCAGCCGAAATCCCTCCATATCAACTTCCACAAGAGGCTTGCTTCTCCCATTTTGCATTCCAAAGGAGATAATTTCCTCCAGATAAACAAGCTTTAGCCACCTGTTCCCAATCATAAGGAGTCATCCAATTATGAGAAACTGTTTCCACCAAGGACATAGTATAAGGAGAGGTGGGTCCATATTGACTGCAAGCCATTTTTAACTCTTTCAAAAATTTATAAGGAAGCAGCTCCAATGTAGGAATCCCTCATCATCAAATTCACCAGCCACAGCCACAGGAAAACATAATGACAAATTAGTTTCCCCTTGGTCGCAAGAAGCTTGAATTGCCTTCTGCAACCCTGTTAACCCTGATGATTTTTTCTTTTCATTAACATCTGGTGATTGTACTGGTAGAGGCAAAGACATTTAATAACCTTATTTTTATCCTTTTTGTCAGTTTTCGGGGGATATAATATGGGCAAGACTGTTTTTGACTTCCAATCCTCATTATCCCTATTATATTTAGCTGTCTCATCTTCTAATTCAGCCTCATCAGTTGGAGATAAATGATCTTTACTATCATCCTGATGTTTACTTAATTTTAAAGAGACCATTCCATAATCTGTACTATCTTGAGACTGCCTTCTATTTCTTTTTTTTTTTTTTTTTCCATTTTTCTGAAGCTGGAAACAGGGAGTGACAGTCAGACAGACTCCCGCATGCGCCCGACCGGGATCTACCCAGCACGCCCACCAGGGGCGACGCTCTGCCCACCAGGGGGCGATGCTCTGCCCATCCTGGGCATCGCCATATTGCGACCAGAGCCACTCTAGCGCCTGAGGCAGAGGCCACAGAGCCATCCCCAGCGCCCGGGCTATCTTTGCTCCAATGGAGCCTTGGCTGCGGGAGGGGAAGAGAGAGACAGAGAGGAAAGCGCAGCGGAGGGGTGGAGAAGCAAATGGGCGCTTCTCCTATGTGCCCTGGCCGGGAATCGAACCCCGGTCCTCCGCACGCTAGGCCGACGCTCTACCGCTGAGCCAACCGGCCAGGGCTGAGACTGCCTTCTATTTCTAATTAATGGAGTCTCTTCTTTTGGAGGAGTATCTGCCTTAGAAAATTTATGTATCTCATGTTCTGGATCTAAGGCATCTTTAATCAAGCTTCATAAAGCAAATGTATTGACTGGGACCATTCTGGTCTATGTAGCTCATAATAAAGTTTTAGATCTTTTCCAACATTAGCCTATGTCTCAAGACTAAGTGTTCCCTCATCTGGAAACCATGGAGAACATTCTTGTACAAAATGCAGAAAATGAGCTACTTATTGAGGGGAAACGCTAACTCCTTTTAGGGAAAGTATATACTTAATGACTTCTATAAAGAGTCTTCTTTCTTTAGACTCAGTATGGCCCATGACTTCTCAAAATCTTAAGTTCTGAAATCCTCCACCTATCCTCACCCTGTCTTCCTTACAGGGGGGTCTGCAGCACCCTGAGTGGAGTCCTAGCCATCCCAAGACAATGAGGGGGGCTTACCTGTGGGTCCCTGTTCAGGCACCAAATGCCGGGGTCCAGCCCTGGGGGGAATCCAGGGGTCCCACAGGAAGAGACAATGCCAGCGAAATCGAGTGAGAGAGCCGAATTCTTTTCTTTCTCTTTATTCTCTAGTTAGCATTTACTGCCAGGCATCTCTGCCAATGGCTAGTCTAACTTTACTTTTTATGCACACACACTAAGTTACAATCACATGGTATTTTGAGTACATCATTGTTTTAGTTTCACTATGGTTACATATTTCCAGATAACAGTTAATTCATATCTATAAGCTATAAATCAGGTGGTAAGTCATTCAAAGTACAGTTATACAATAACTTGAATAGTAATAACAATATCAGTACAAACTTCTAAAAGATGAGTTCTAATTAATAACTCTATTTTACTGTTGTTGTGAGTCAAGGGCGCAGAAAGAGATAGCAGACGAAATCATCAAGGACTAGCAAAGGACCACCGCTTGCTCAGGCAAATAGCCTTGAGTTCATGTAGTGTCCTAATTCTTTTTTCACAAGACTACAAAAGGCTTGCTATTTAAGAAACTGACATAGCATTAAGAGTAACTTTTACTTAAAGATACATAGAGTGCACCTGCAAGATAGCTAGTAGCAACATAATATCAGAAGGCATTAATTGCTATTGCTGCTATGAATCCTACCACATTCCTCTCCTTATTCTTGGAAAATACAAAAATCTCATGAGAATGTTTTACTGAGAAAAGCCCAGCAACTGCCTTCAGTCACAAAACAAGTCTTTTAACAAAACATTCTTTACTTGCCAGCTGCGCTCCCATCCAAGGCCATGCAATGGGCCACTCCACTACACCTTACCTAAGATTCTAATGTCTAGTTAAACTTTATTCATTTACTATATTCATACACTAGTTAAGTTCTAACTTTATTCTTTCTAACATGATTAATAAGAAGAAATTCTCCTACAAACTTAACCCTTTATGAGGGATATCATGGCCAGCCTCTTATGTTTATGAGCCCAGTTCAAGGGGCTTACAGGCTTTTCTGTGAAACTTACACCTTCTGTCTCATTTCCAAAGAAATTACTACAAATCTACAGGGAAAGAACGGTACTATTATCGCTGTGCCATAAATAATAGCACACACCCAGGAAAGGGGGGATATAAGGCCAGATTAATTCAAAAGATCAAAGGGGGAAGTATCGTTGTGCCTTTCCTCTGAGGTGACTTTGTCAACCCACAGCTATTAGTCTTCACTGCGGTGACTTTATCAACCAGCAGTCATTGGTCTTCTTGTGCTGTGACTTTGTCAACCAGCAGTTGTGGATCTTCTCCTGCTGTGACCTTGTTAGCCAGCATTAGTGGATCAGCTCCTGACACTCTCTGTGTCTCCTCTCTCTAAAATGAATAAGTAAAATCTAAAAAAAATGGTAAATTAAGAATAGTTTCATGGTATATGTTTTTTTAAATCATTTTTAGAAAGGAGAGAGAGTGAGAGAGAGAATAGAGAGAAAGGGGGGAGAAGCAAGAAGCATCAACTCCCATATGTTTCTTGAACGGGCAAGTGCAGGGTTTCAAACTGGGGATCTCAGCATTCCTGGTTGACGCTTTATCCCCTGTGCCACCATAGGTCAGGCAGACTTTTCTCTTGATCCACTGGGTAATTTGATTATGTTGTGCTTGGTCTGGTTCTCTCTATGTTTATTCTATTTGATTATTTGAATATAAATTTTTTTGTTTCTAGTGTCATCTGATTTTGTAAAATGACAGGCCATTCTCTACTCTACTCTACCTTCCTTCACCCTTCCTTCCTCTAACTCCAAATACATGTGTCATAGGCTGCTTGATGCTTTCCCGTAGGTCACTGTGAACTTCTATTTAGGCCTCCCTGCCCCTGCTCTCTGCTTCACTTCTTCATTTGTTTGTATTTTTTTTTTCCTTTTTTTTTTTTTTTTTTTTTTTTAAATAAATTTTTATTAATGGTAATGGGATGACATTAATAAATCAGGGTACATATATTCAAAGAAAACATGTCTAGGTTATTTTGTCATTAAATTATGTTGCATACCCCTCGCCCAAAGTCAGATTGTCCTTCGCCACCCTCTATCTAGTTCTCTGTGCCCCTCCCCCTCCCCCTAACTCTCCCCCTGTCCTCCCTCCCCCCACCCCTGGTAACCACCACACTCTTGTCCATGTCTCTTAGTCTCATTTTTATGTTCCACCAATGTATGGAATCATGTAGTTCTTGTTTTTTTCTGATTTACTTATTTCACTCCTTATAATGTTATCAAGATCCCACCATTTTGCTGTAAATGATCTGATGTCATCGTTTCTTATGGCTGAGTAGTATTCCATAGTGTATATGTGCCACATCTTCTTTATCCAGTCTTCTATTGAAGGGCTTTTTGGTTGTTTCCATGTCTTGGCCACTGTGAACAGTGCTGCAATGAACATGGGGCTACATGTGTCTTCACGTATCAATGTTTCTGAGGTTTTGGGGTATATACCCAGTAGAGGGATTGCTGGGTCATAAGGTAGTTCTATTTGCAGTTTTTTGAGGAACCACCATACTTTCCTCCATAATGGTTGTACTACTTTACAGTCCCACCAACAGTGAATGAGGGTTCCTTTTTCTCCACAGCCTCTCCAACATTTGCTATTACCCGTCTTGTTGATCATAGCTAATCTAACAGGGGTGAGGTGGTATCTCATTGTAGTTTTGATTTGCATTTCCCTAATAACTAATGAAGCTGAGCATCTTTTCATATATCTGTTGGCCATTTGTATCTCTTCCTGGGAGAAGTGTCTATTCATGTCCTCTTCCCATTTTTTTATTGGATTGTTTGTTTGTTTGTTGTTGAGTTTTATGAGTTCTTTGTAAATTTTGGATATTAGGCCCTTATCTGAGCTGTTGTTTGAAAATATCATTTCCCATTTAGTTGGCTGTCTGTTTATTTTGATATCAGTTTCTCTTGCTGAGCAAAAACTTTTTATTCTGATGTAGTCCCATTCATTTATCTTTGCCTTCACTTCTCTTGCCATTGGAGTCAAGTTCATAAAATGTTCTTTAAAACCCAGGTCCATGAGTTTAGTACCTATGTCTTCTTCTATGTACTTTATTGTTTCAGGTCTTATATTTAGGTCTTTGATCCATTTTGAATTAATTTTAGTACACGGGGACAGGCTGTAGTCGAGTTTCATTCTTTTGCATGTGGCTTTCCAGTTTTCCCAACACCATTTGTTGAAGAGGCTTTCTTTTCTCCATTGTGTGTTGTTGGCCCCTTTATCAAAGATTATTTGACCATATATATGTGGTTTTATTTCTGGGCTTTCTATTCTGTTCCATTGGTCTGAGTGTCTATTTTTCTGCCAATACCATGCTGTTTTGATTATTGTGGCCCTATAATATAGTTTAAAGTCAGGTATTGTAATGCCCCCAGCTTCATTCTTTTTCCTTAGGATTGTTTTGGCTATTCGGGGTTTTTTATAGTTCCATATAAATCTGATGATTTTTTGTTCCATTTCTTTAAAAAATCTCATAGGGATTTTGATGGGAATTGCATTAAATTTGTATATTGCTTTGGGTAATATGGCCATTTTGATTATATTTATTCTTCCTATCCAAGAACAAGGAATATTTTTCCATCTCATTGTATCTTTTTCGATTTCTCTTAACAATGCTTTGTAATTTTCATTATATAGGTCCTTTACATTCTTTGTTATGTTTATTCCTAGGTATTTTATTTTTTTTGTTGCAATCGTGAAGGGGATTATTTTTTTGAGTTCGTTTTCTAATATTTCATTGTTGGCATAGAGAAAGGCTATGGACTTCTGTATGTTAATTTTGTATCCTGCGACCTTACTGTATTGGTTTATTGTTTCTAATAATCTTTTTGTGGAGTCCTTCGGGTTTTCGATGTATAGGATCATATCATCAGCAAAAAGTGATACCTTTACTTCTTCTTTTCCAATATGGATGCCTTTTATTTCTTTGTCTTGTCTGATTGCTCTGGCCAGAACTTCTAGCACCACGTTAAATAAGAGTGGAGAGAGTGGACAACCCTGTCTTGTTCCTGATTTAAGGTAGAAAGTCCTCAGTTTTATGCCATTTAATATGATGTTGGCTGATGGTTTATCATATATGGCCTTTATCATGTTGAGATATTTTCCTTCTATACCCATTTTGTTGAGAGTCTTAAACATAAAATTGTGTTGTATTTTATCAAAAGCCTTTTCTGCATCTATTGATAAGATCATGTGGTTTTTGTTCTTTGTTTTGTTGATATGGTGTATTACGTTAACCGTTTTGCGTATGTTGAACCATCCTTGAGATTCTGGGATGAATCCCACTTGATCATGATGTATTATTTTTTTAATATGTTGTTGTATTCGGTTTGCCAGTATTTTGTTTAGAATTTTAGCATCTGTATTCATTAGAGATATTGGTCTGTAGTTTTCTTTCTTTGTGCCATCCTTGCCAGGTTTTGGTATGAGGGTTATGTTGGCCTCATAAAATGTGTTTGGAAGTATTGCTTCTTCTTCAATTTTTTGGAAGACTTTGAGTAGAATAGGAACCAAGTCTTCTTTGAATGTTTGATAGAATTCACTAGTATAACCGTCTGGGCCTGGACTTTTATTTTTGGGGAGGTTTTTAATAGTTTTTTCTATTTCCTCCCTGCTGATTGGTCTGTTTAGGCTTTCTGCTTCTTCATGACTCAGTCTAGGAAGGTTGTATTGTTCTAGGAATTTATCCATTTCTTCTAGATTGTTGTATTTGGTGGCATATAATTTTTCATAGTATTCTACAATAATTCTTTGTATATCTATGATGTCTGTGGTGATCTCTCCTCTTTCATTTTGGATTTTATTTATTTGAGTCCTGTGCCTTTTTTCCTTGGTGAGTCTTGCCAAGGGTTTGTCAATTTTGTTGATCTTTTCAAAGAACCAGCTCCTTGTTTTATTGATTTTTTCTATAGTTTTTCTGTTCTCTATTTCATTTATTTCTGCTCTGATTTTTATTATCTCCTTTCTTCGGCTGGTTTTGGGTTGTCTTTGTTCTTCTTTTTCTAGTTCCTTAAGGTGTGAAGTTAAGTGGTTTACTTCGGCTCTCTCTTGTTTGTTCATATAGGCCTGAAGTGATATGAACTTTCCTCTTATTACTGCTTTTGCTGCATCCCAGAGATTCTGATATGTCGTATTTTCATTTTCATTTGTCTGTATATATCTTTTGATCTCTGCGCTTATTTCTTCTTTGACCCATTCATTTTTTAGAAGTATGTTGTTTAGTTTCCACATTTTTGTGGGTTTTTCCCCCTCTTTTTTGCAGTTGAATTCTAGTTTCAAGGCTTTATGATCAGAAAATATGCTTGGTACAATTTCAATTTTTCTAAATTTGCTGATATTGTCTTTGTGGCCCAACATATGGTCAATTCTTGAGAATGTTCCATGTACACTAGAGAAAAATGTATACTCTGTCGCTTTGGGATGAAGTGTCCTGTAGATGTCTATCATATCCAGGTGTTCTAGTATTTCGTTTAAGGCCACTATATCTTTATTGATTCTCTGTTTGGATGACCGATCTAGAGCCGTCAGCGGTGTATTGAGGTCTCCAAGTATGATTGTATTTTTGTTAGTTTTTGTTTTAAGGTCAATAAGTAGCTGTCTTATATATTTTGGTGCTCCTTGGTTTGGTGCATATATATTAAGGATTGTTATGTCTTCTTGATTCAGCTCCCCTTAATCATTATGAAATGACCATTTTTGTCTCTGAGTACTTTTTCTGTCTTGTAGTCAGCATTATTAGATATGAGTATTGCTACACCTGCTTTTTTTTGGGTGTTGTTTGCTTGGAGTATTGTTTTCCAGCCTTTCACTTTGAATTTGTTTTTATCCTTGTTGCTTAGATGTGTTTCTTGTAGGCAGCATATAGTTGGATTTTCTTTTTTAATCCATTCTGCTACTCTGTGTCTTTTTATTGGTAAGTTTAATCCATTTACATTTAGTGTAATTATTGACACTTGTGGGTTCCCTACTGCCATTTTATAAATTGCTTTCTGTTAGTTTTGTATCTAGTTTGATTCTTCTCTTTTGTTTTTCTATCATTTGTTTTTGTTTGTTTGTGTTCCATACTTCTTTCCTCTGTTGCTACCTTTTTTAAGTCAAGTGTTTTTGTGGTGGTTTTTTCAAGGGTGGTTACCATTAAGTAATGAAAAGGGTACCTACCATATTCATTGTAGTACCCTATCTTATAAGTATTTCTGCACTTCATCGTCCTTTGCTACTGTTAATCTCCATCCTCTCCCCCCTTTTTTTTCCTTTGTTGTCACAGTTTAAGTTTGGTTTTATTGTGTTCTTGGTGGAGCTGTTACTTGTGGTGTTGTTTTCTTTTGTTCTTTGAATCTGGTTGGAAAACCCCCTTTAGTATTTCCTGGAGTGGGGGCTTTCTGTTGATAAATTCTCTCATCTTTTCTGTATTTGTGAATGTTTTTATATCTCCTTCATACTTGAAGGATAGCTTTGATGGGTATAGTATTCTTGGCTGAAAGTTCCTCTCTTTCAGGGCTTTAAATATTGGGGTCCACTCTCTTCTAGCTTGTAGAGTTTCTGCTGAGAAATCTGATGATAATCTAATAGGCCTTCCTTTATATGTTGTACTCTTCTTTTCCCTGGCTGCCTTGAGAATTTTTTCTTTGTCATTGGTTTGTGTCATCTTTATTATGATGTGCCTTGGAGTGGGTTTGTTGGGGTTAAGAAAACTCGGTGTTCTGTTTGCTTCTTGAATTTGAGGCTTTAGTTCTTTCCACAGGCTTGGGAAGTTCTCGTCTATTATTTGTTTGAGTATATTCTCCATTCCATTTTCTTTCTCTTCTCCCTCTGATATACCTATTATTCTTATGTTATTCTTTCTGATGGAGTCAGACAATTCCTGTAGGGCTTTCTCGTTTTTTATTATTTTTGAGTCTCTTTCTTCTTCTCTCTGTTGTGCCTCAAGTTGTTTGTCTTCTATTTCACTAATCCTATCTTCAATCTGGGCTGTTCTGTTAGCTAAGCTTGTTACCTCGTTTTTCAGCTCGTGAATTGAGTTTTTCATTTCTGTTTGATTTGTTTTTATAGTTTCAATTTCCTTGGTAATATATTCTTTGTGTTCATTGAGTTGTTTTCTGATCTCCCTATATTGCCTTTCTGTGTTTTCTTGTATATCTCTGAGTATTTTTAAGATTTCTATTTTAAATTCTCTGTCATTTAGCTCCAAGGCTTCCAATATGTTAAGTCTTTTCTCCATAGATTTTTCCACATCTATTTGTGTTACCTCTCTTTCTTTTGTATCCATAATATTTGATTTCCTCTTTCTTATTGGCATCTGAGGGTGGTCTTGTTGAAAGCACTAATTAGAATTAATAAAGAGTAAAAAGTAAAAAAAAAAAAAAAAAAAGGTAAAACACCCCACAAAAAAAAACAGTAATAATTTATTATTTCCCCCTTTTTTCTTTCTTCTCTTTCCCTCCTCTCCCCTCCTCAGGGAAATATCGTGCCTATAATGGAGGGCCTGATTTGGGGTGAAGAGTTCAAGGGGCAAAAAAAGGGAGTAGGGACCTACTAAATGCAAAAAAAAAAAAAAAAAGAAAGAAAAAAAAAGGAAGAAAATCTTAGACAAGCATAAGATGATTTGCTTGTAAGTGATGGTCAACTAAGAGATATAATGAGAGGGATAAGAGGGAACCAGAAAAAAGGACCAAAAAAGAATAATAAAGAAGAAAAAAATAAAAATAATAAGTAAAAATCTGTTGTATTAAGTGGAGCGAAGACTAAATACAATGGAGACCTTGGGTTGGGAGGATCCAAAATGCCACAAAAATAAACAAACAAGAAAAAAACAAAAACAAAAGCAAAAAAGAAAAATAAAGCCAAAAAAATGCCTTGAGTCCCAAATTAACTAATTTGTTCGTGATTGAGGATTAAATGGGAGGAAAGTAAAATGAGAAAAGAAAAAACGAATAGAAAGGAAAAAATAAGAAAAAGAGAAAAACGAAGGAAGAAATAAAATAGGAAGAGAAAAAAAACAAAATAAAGCAAGACAAAAAAAACAAAAGAGGAGAGAGTGAGAGTTAAGTGTTTTGGAGTATAACCTTAAAGGAGGGTGAGGATGAAGAAGAGAAATAAAATGTAACACTCATGGGTAGTGTAGTTCAAGAAAAGGGAAGCATAAGATGGGCAGAGAATAGAAGGATCGAGGTGGAGGAAATAAAGGCAATAAGATAGAAGAAACAACAACAACAAAAAAAGAATTAGTGGAACAAGTTGTAAAGTCTGTGGATTTTTCTTGATTTTGAGAGGTTAACTTCTTCCTTTTTCTTTTCTCTCCCTCTTCCTGGTCGGTGACTCTGTACCCCAGGCTCTGCCCCTGTGTCACACTTAGGTAGGGATTTGCAGTTGATGGGATTCTATGGCAATGTCATATAATTGGCTTTAGTCTTGCTGGTAGTCAAGGCTTGTTGGCGTTTGCAGGGTCCAATGATGAGAGAGTTTGCTTTCCTGGATTCTCTCTCCTAGTCCCCCCTTCTGAATTAGCAGCCTGGTGATCCAGCTATAAGGCTGCAACTGCTTCTGCCTGGGGAGTAAGAGGCTCAAAGAGCTGGGAAATCCCCACTCTATCCCCACTCAGTGCAAAGCTTTGGGAAAGGCTCTGGCAGTCAGGGCCTCCAGTGTAATCAGGCGGGGGTGGGAGTCAATTGTTGTCAAGGTGACTGTTCAGCGCCTATCATTCAGTTGGACCTCTCAACCCAGGCTTTCCACACTTTGTAGCCTGTTTTGGCTGGTAAGAAGAGGCACTAGTCTCTGCTTGCGACTAGTGTGGTATAGATCTTATTATCTGCCAAGTCCTTCTTGTTAGCGTTTATCCCTGAATATGGAGGCTCTATCAATCAGAAGTTGCCCCCGCCCCTTTAGCGAGAGGCACCAAAAAATATCACGCCTCTTGTCTTGGGTCGGTGAACTGAGAGAGATCTTATCAATTAGAACCGAGGGTGCGCAGATTTCACGGGTTAAGTTAATTTTAGTAATTGGGTCGCAGCTGTGCTCCCGAAGGTATTTCAGGCTGCCTGCGCGCGCCCCTCCCCCAACGCTTGATTGTTAGCTTGAATGGCTGGGTGAGGTGCCCCGCCCGCGGAGAGAATCTCCCAAGTAGGGAATACCGCCCTGGGGCCTCTCCCGCTCCCCGTGCGCGGGCCGCTGGGAACGTTAGCGGTGCTCGGTCTGCAATGCTCGGTCTGCAACCGGACCGGGAGCGCGCCAGCGGCTGTTTGCCACTGGCTCTGCAACCGACCCACTGCTCGCGGCAGCGGCGGCGGCGATGGCGGCGGCGGCGGCGGCGGTTTCCGAGTGAGGGATGACTTACCACCGGCGCACTTTCTCGCGGCTTGAATGAACGTCCCTGCGGTAGCTTCCTCCACACCCTCGTCTCTCAGATTCGAGTGATAACAGTCCTTTTGCTTTCAGTTTGCTCCGAAGATAAATTTTCCTGTTTCTAGTTGATAAATTTGTTGTGATTTTGGGGAGATCTGTCGGACGCGCTGCTCACGGCGCCATTTCCGTGACGTCACTCCATTTGTTTGTATTAACACAGGCTATGGCTTACTCATCTTGCTTCTGTAACATCATCTACACACAATCTCCTGGGTACATATCTCTTATCACAAAAATAATGAAAAACCCGTATGCTAGATGCTGAGTTACTTGCTTAAGTCAGAATTCATTTCTTAAATGTATCTGCTGTTTCTTTGCAAAGGCGAACCTCAGATCATTTCACATTTGCTCAGGGAGTGGCTAATTTCTTTGTGTTTTTTTTATTCTTCTTGCAATGGTTGTTTACATGAATGTCTTTGCTCAGGATCCTACATGAATGGAAGTTTATAAAGTAATGAACTTAATAATATTCCAAGGTAGAAGGAAATTTCTAGAAGGTGCATTGTTGGTTGTTCATGTCATTCGTTTTTCAGGGTGAACAGGTATCACGTGGCAGGTACACCCAGTTAGAGGGAGCCTGATATTTCTGACTACCTGTGGATAGACATGCTTTCTTCATTCCACTCATTAGGATTTTCTCTTCTGGTTAATGATTCCAATCTGTAGACATAGATTCATGTTTACATTATTGCATCATTTAAAGCAGTGGTTCCCAAACTTTTTACATAGAGGGCCAGTTCACTGTCCCTCAGACCATTGGAGGACAGACTATAAAAAAAAAAAACTATGAACAAATCCCTATGCACACTGCACATATCTTATTTTAAAGTAAAAAAACAAAACAGGAACAAATACAATATTTAAAATAAAGAACAAGTAAATTTAAATCAACAAACTGACCAGTATTTCAATGGGAACTATGCTCCTCTCACTGACCACCAATGAAAGGGGTGCCTGTAAGGTCGGTGGATGGAAGGATGGTGACGTAGGGACTCAGACCCGCCCACTTTGGCTAGGACCGCCCACAATCAAGCCCACCAAAGGAAGCTTCCCAGGACCCATTTGGAAAGAAGCGATCATCTGCCAGCCAGTGAAATTTTACAACGTCATAGTAGCTCCACTTCTCTAGAGGGACCCTTTAAATATCTGCCACGTGGTTTAATCTTTGCAACTTCCCTAGCCGCCATGTTTCTTTCCTCGGGGCCAGGGAACCTTGCCAGGTGGTGTGTGTGCTCTGTACTCAATAAAGCCATTTATTATTTCACACTTTGCGGCTCCAAGCCCTCTTCCTTCCTTCTCGGCAGGGAAAAATACCTTACATTTTTGGTGCCGAAACCCGGAAGGAGTTAGAAGTTTGCAAGTACCACTCCTATCTCCTCACCTCCGAGAAAGAACCAGGAGAAAGAACCAGGATCTCCGATCAACTTTCACCCACTTTGGTGCACGGTGCGGTAAGTCCCCTGCCTCCAGATTTCCTCTCAGTTCTTTCCTCCGAGACTCCCTGTCCAAAATCGTAGCTACGTCAGGGAAAGTCTTTTCC
Organism: Saccopteryx leptura; assembly: GCF_036850995.1. Taxonomy (NCBI): domain Eukaryota; kingdom Metazoa; phylum Chordata; class Mammalia; order Chiroptera; family Emballonuridae; genus Saccopteryx; species Saccopteryx leptura. The sequence continues at coordinate 692,254 of NW_027095699.1, forward strand.
ATCCGTCCGTTCGAGTGCGTGTGCTTGTGGAGACCTCCCCAAGCACATCCACTTTCATCCGTGGCTGGACATTGAGTTTTAGGACGCTAATGCTCAGGTCTGACCACTCCGAGAACTGAGTGCGGCTGTTGGGGCACAGGAATTTCCCTCCCTAAGGAAGAAGAAACTGTTCTTCTTCTCCGCTGTGGCCAGGCCACAGAACCCACTCAATTAGCCTCCTGAAGGGACTTTTGGTGTTAACACCCTCACCAATTTAACTATTGCCAAAAAAGATGGGAACTGATTGGGGATCTCTTTCATATATGGCTCCTAATTATTTGTGCAAACGTCCTTAATCTCTGTGCTGCCTGTTCCACTGCGCAGGCCTTTTTCTGGCCAGAGAAACCTCACCTGAAACCTCTATTCCTAATCTTTCCTTCTCCGCAGACTCCAAACTCTCTCTCTCCTCCCTTCGCAAAAACCTGTTTCTTATTCGCCATTTACTACCAACTTTTTCTCCTCCCCTGCTGGCCAGGGGCCCCTCCCTTCACTGCGTTCTCTAGTCCCGCCTCCGTCAGGCCTTTCTCAGCCTGGCATTGGCTCTTACACCGGTTTTCAGGATGTCCAACCCTTTCCTTTCTTACAGGAAGTTCCTGCCCTGTCCTGCCTTTGGCTCCAGCGTTTTTTCTGCAGGATCTGGGTGCCGGGCTCTGCATGAGCCCCACCTCCTCTTATTCCCAATCCCCCAAACCCCTATCCAGAACCTGTGAACATGGCATTTAAAGTTTTTAATGGTCCCAACTAGTAGAAACAGGCCTGTTCACCAGGCCCCCATGCAGCAGAAGGTAATGCTCCAAACCCCGACTCTTGTGGCAACCCTGAGACCAGCAGAGCCACCAGCAGCTTGCTTTAAGTGTGGCAAGCAGGACCACTGGTCCCAGCAGGGCCCCTGCCTGTGGCTGCCCACTGAGCCCTGCCCTGACTGCAAGCAGCCCAGTCACTGGCAGAGAGATTGCCTCTTTGGGCAACAGGTTTTTTCCTCAGTGCCTCTACGTGGAGGACAAGCCACCCAAATGGAAGGCCAATCCAGCCAGGTGGGTGCATCGCTCAAACTCCTAGGACATGGCCTGGAATCGGAGAACCCAGGGTTCTGCAACAAGTGGGTAAGTCAATCCGTCTCATTTCTTCTGGACATGGGGACTGCCTTCTCTCTTTTTGCCTTTATACTCTGGACCTCTAGTTCCCTCACAGGTTTCGGTTATGGGAATGGATGGGACTCTCTTCCTTTCCCCTTTTTACGCCACTCATGACATGCACTTCTGCCTCAAGCTTGCCTCCTTATAGGACCTCTGGCAGTCGGAACCACTGGACTCCATCCATCTCCAGCTCACCAAAAGGCTGGACCCTGCAAGATCCCCTATTACTCCTCTCTTTTTTAAATCCTTACAGGACCACATCTGTGAAGTTTCTCCAGTCACAGCCACACAGATGTTCCTCTTAACACCCCTCAAAGCCACCACCTTCTGATCTCCCCCTCCCCACGACACCCCTATTCAGCAGGAAGTAGCCAAATGAATAAACTGCGCCCCTTTTTCTATTTAACACAAAAGGTCAGAATGTAAGGTCGGTGAATGGAAGGATGGTGACGTAGGGACTCAGATCCGCCCACTTTGGCTAGGACCGCCCACAATCAAGCCCACCAAAGGAAGCTTCCCAGGAACCATTTGGAAAGAAGTGATCATCTGCCAGCCAGTGAAATTTTACCACGTCATAGTAGCTCCACTTCCCTAGAGGGACCCTTTAAATATCTGCCACGCTGTTTAATCTTTGCAACTTCCCTAGCCTCCATGTTTCTTTCCTCGGGGCCAGGGAACCTTGCCAGGCAGGGTGTGTGCTCTGTACTCAATAAAGCCATTTATTATTTCACACTTTGTGGCTCCGAGCCCTCTTCCTTCCTTCTCGGCGGGGAAAAATACCTTACAGTGCCCCTTCTGGAAGTGCGGCGGGGCCGGATAAATGGCTTCAGGGGGCCACATGTGGCCTGCGGGCCATAGTTTGGGGACCCCTGATTTAAAGACTTTGTTTTACTGGACCACAGGGGCATTCAGTATTTTCTTACAGCATGATGGTTCATAGCTATTCTTCCATCTCCTTGTGTTTTTTATTATAACCGCGCTCATCCTAATGACTATTATCATCATTGTTGTGTCATGCAGACCTCGTGGGTCCCCACTGACTGCAGACCCTGTCTGCCTCTGGTACCCCCTGTCTCAGGGAAGCTGACCACTCTAGGGAATCCACAGGAAGGAGCCCACAGATCTGTCTCTTTGGGAATGGCTTGTTCAGCACTTTGCCTGGTGATCATGCTGACCTCGAGTCAGCCCTGTGGACAGAGGGAGCTCTACCGCTGCATATGCAGCCCTCTCCCTTGGGGAGATGTGGCCTCTTCCCCTGGGGCATGGTCCCAGGTTCCTTCTGCCTTTCCTCTTCCCTCCGACAGGGTCAGGGGTTTGATTAAGAGACACAGAGGGCAGGAAACTCGCATCACCCCATTGGGGCACTTTGTTGGTCCACGGACTTTCCTGAACTGCAAGACATGTCCGCAAGCCCCGCCCAGGTGGGGTCTCCTGTTTCCGTTCAGTGTTCACTCTCAAGGGGGGGCTGTCTTTGGGGGGGGTTCTGCATTTTGTTATGGCGTGGCCATGAACTCTCAGTGCTTTTGTCATGTGCATTTAATAAATGTTGGTGAACCTGCCCAAATGCTGACTGTGTTAAAGGACCCGGAATCCGGCCCCGACCTTTGGGTCCATTGTGTGGGGGCGGCAGGGCTAACAGGGAATTCGCCGAGGTGCCGGGGACCTACCATGCCCACCCTGCCCCCAAGAGGCTGCCTGTGCCCTCTACTCCCGCCTCAGCTCTGAGTAGCACCTGGCCACCTGCCTCCTCCCAGGCAGAACCTTCACTCTCAGGACCCACCTCCTGTAGCTGTGAGTCACGAGCCCAGCCTGAAAAAAACGAGTTCTCTTTCCCCCCGGGAATTCTACAAACCGGTGCTCACCTCGTTGGTCTTGTTCTTCCAATTATTAATTGTTCCTTTTGCTCCTCACGGCTTCAGATGGAATTGTTGGAATTTTGAGTGCCATCAACAATGTTTTCTCCTGAAAAATTTCCCCAACTCTATGTGTTGATTTTCACTTATTTAGTGTCGTTTATTTCAATCTGGGGTGTTTTACAGAATTTTTTTTCCAAAACACTCTACAAAGGTATTTCTTACTGCATTTCTTTTTTTTTCTTTTTTCTTTTCTCTGTTGTGTATTGTCAGTAATAGTGTTCTAGTTTATATTATTTACTGATGAAGTGTGTGGGTGTGCGATTATATATTAGAGACATTCGTTTCATACCTAAACTGTAGTGATGGGACATTTTATCACTTACGATGTGATCACACCACTCCGTGTAGACTAGAGTGTTTTCTTGCCTTTGAAATTTAGGTTCAATATGGTGTTCCATCCAAGAGGACAAAATGGAATTATCCCCTTTGTGAGAACCTTCATTTTTCTTGGGGAAAGCAAATACAGTTAATTATTAAAAAGAAACAAATGCAGACCAAAAATCTGCTTAAGAGGCGTCTGATGGGATTAAGGATTTATCCTTATTTTTCCAGCAGCCCCTGGGTAGTGGTGGGGGAGGAGGAGCTATGTTCGCCCCTGGGGAAACTGGAGGCTGTAACCTCAGGAGTTAGCTAAGATACAGAACGTGGCCTGGAATTCACTGTCTTTCCCCAACAGCTCAATTTAGAGATTTTGAAACAAAAATCAGGGAGCATCTTGTGGTCCAGTTGGGCAAGGCTGCCTGTCTCCTCTACAGCGTTGCTGCTAGAGGCAGAGACATGGGCTGGAGGTCTCTGATCCTGCCCCGTAACCTTGTATAAGCAGGGACACGCACTCTGAGACAGCCAGCACCTGGGAATGAAGGTCACAGCTGGGTCCCCATCTGAGGCTGAAGGTCACAGATGGGTCGCCACCAGGGCTGACAGGGAGATAGGAGTGCTGGAGGGAAATGGATGAGGGAAGTGGGCTCTGTAGGAAGAGCTGATGGAGGAAGAGCTGTGAGCACCTGGGGCCTGGGTCTCTGCCCATGGGCCCTGGGCACAGGCCTGAATGTGTGCTCAGAACCACGCAGGGAGACCGGGCACAACACTCAGCTTCAGCACAGGTTTTATTGTTCAAATATCTGCAAGTATTTTTATATTTACAAGGTTGAATTTCTTGCACAATTCTATTTTGAATATTGCTAGATCACTGTACTTTCCTACAATTGATGCCATAAATTTATAAATAGGTAATTTCTGAAATTCTTTGTTACTTGCGTAGTTGTTTGTGAAAGGATTCATTTGCAAACTTTCACAAACATACTCATAATTTCTGACAGAAAATGTAACTGAAGTGTTCTGTTTTGATTCTAAGATTGCTGTCTCCTCAGGGTGGGACTCTTAAGGTTACTAAGCAGTGTGATCCTGAAGGACTTGCCTTCCTGATGCTGAGCATGCTTGTACAGTATGAGTCCTCAAAACACCTCAGTGTATTTTGTGATCAAAGCGTTTCTAGTGACTTTACACTGATCAACCCCATCCAGGAATGGTTTGTGAGAAGCCCTGGGTTTTTTTTGACATGTCTTACTTGTTTTGGTTTTTCCCACTCTGTGTTCTTGGTGCAGAAAATGCCCCTGAGAGTCCCGGGTAACTGGCAGTCATGGTGTCAGACACCACAGATCTGACTCTCAGCGTGAGCAATTAAGTTGCTGATAGATTCCAGACAGAGATAAAAAACAAAGCCAAATGAGGAGCATGAGATAAATATCAACACAATAAACTGGGAAAGTCAAGAGAAGCTTTGATGTGACTGTAGAAGTTGAAGGGAATGAGACCAGCTCACACCCTAGTGTCTGGGGAGCTCAGCAGAGCCCAACCCTGCAGGAGATGGTGAAGCCAGAGGGACACTGAGGTCAGGTCCACAGAGCAGCCAGGTTCTCTTTTTCCAGTGTCCCCAAACATTTAGTTTCTTCTCCTAGGGGACACACATTTGTCCTGAGTTTACTTTCATTTACCCTGGAAGACAGCTGGTAATCAAATCACAGCTACACTCTGAGGACACACACTGGCTGCACCCATGTTCTATCTGGTGTGGGAGCTCTGTGGGTGACATCACCTAGATACCCCTGTAAATGTGTGAGTGACATTGAAGGTGTGGACTTTGAGTCCCAGGAACTGGGAAGCACAGAGTCAGGAGGGATATTGGCAGAGGGTCTCAGAGAGTGATGGTGCTTTGGTGTCTCCATCCCAGTCTGGGGGAACCCCCACCAGGTGTGGTCAGGAGTCCTGTCTCTCATCCGGGGCTGAGCTCTGAAATCCATGGTGTCTCTGCTGCAGACACATTCTCACCTGTTCTGTCCCATGGCCTGTTCTGAAGGGACACTTTGTGAAGTTCTTTTTTTTTTTTTTTTTTGTCTTTTTCTCATGTTTCCTTTTTCCTTCTGTAACCTAGGGATATGATCCGACCCACATCCTTAGAGGCCAATGGAGTTCCCTCACCATTCACTTAGGGGATTCTTTACCCTGACTGTAAGGTCTGTGGATAATGGGGGATTGTCCCGTGGGGAACCCAGACCCGTGAACTTTGGCTAGGTTCACCCACAACCAAGCACACCAAAAGAGGCTTCACAGGAACCCTTTGGAAAAAAGCGACCGTCTGCCAGCCAGTGAGATTTCACCACGTCATATTAGCTTGGCTTCCCTAGAGGGACCCTTTAAATATCTCCCACATGGTTTAATCCTTGCGACTTCCCTGGCCTCCATCTTTCCTTGGGGCCAGTGAACCTTGCCGGGTGGGATGCTTGCTCTGTACTCAATAAAGCCTTTTGTTATTCCACACTTGGTGGCTCTGGCCCCTTCATTCCTTCTCAGTGGGGAAAAATACCTTACATTTTTGTGCCAAAAACCCGGGAGGAGTTGAAGTCCACAAGGACTGCTCCTCTTCCTCATCCCCTCTGAGAAAGAACCAGGATTTCCAACCTTCCACCCACTTTGGCGCATGGTGCGTTAAGTCCCCTGCCTCCAACCACCTTTGATTTCTTTCCTCCGAGAATCCCTGTCCGAAAACGTAGCTACGTCAGGGAAATCTTTTCCGTACCAAGTGAGTGTGCTTTTGGAGACATCCAGAGCACATCCACTTTACCTTTTCTGTCCATGGCCAGACCTTAAGTTTTAGGATGCTGATACTCAAATCTGATCACTCTGAGGACTGAGGGCAGCTGTGGGGGCACAGGAATCTCCCTCCTTAAAGAAGAAGAAACTTTTCTTCTTCTCCACTGTGGCCAGGCCACAGAACCTACTGAATTAGCCTCCTGAAGGGACTTTCGGTTTTAACACCCTCACCAATTTAACTATCACCAATAAAGCTGGGAACTGATTGGAGATCTCTTACATACATGGCTTCTAGTTATTCATGCACCAGTCCTTGATCTCTGTGCCACCTGTTCCACCACACAGGTCTTTATCTGGCCAGAGAAACCTCACCTAAACCTTAACTCCTAATCTTTCCTTCTCCACGGACTCACAACCCTCTCTCCCTCCTGCCTGATTTCTGGGGTCCCCCCCCTCTGGGTACTTTTCTCTGGTCCCTCTGCAGACCTCTTTTGTGCTCAGGTCTCTTCCCTCTGAGAGCCTCCTCCCTTCCTTTTGCAAAATCCTGTTTCTTATTCACCACTACAATCTCTCTTTCTCCTCCCCTGATTGTCAGGGTCCCTTCCCTTGTTCACTGTGTTCTTAAAACCTTCCTCTGTCAGGCCATTCTCAGCCTGGCATTGGCTCTTACACCAGTTTTCAGGACGTCCCACCCCAATTTTCTTGCAGGAAGTTCTGGCCCTGTCCTGCCTTTGACTCCAGTGTTTCCTGCAGAAGCTGGGTGCCGGGCTCCCCATGAGCCCTCCTTCTTTTATTCTCAACCCCCAAACCCTTATCTGGAACCTGTGAACATGGAATTTAACATTTTTAAAGGTCCCAATTAGTAGAAACAGGCCAAGTCTGTTTTCCAGGCCCGCATGCAGCAGAAGGTAACGCTGCAAACCCCAGCTCTTGTGGCAACCCTGAGGCCAATAGAACAACATAGGCAAGGCATAGAAACTGCCTGACCCAAATCCAAGCCACAAAGAGAAACCCCACCAGCAGCTTGCCTTAAGTGTGGCAAGCAGGGTCACTGGTCCCGTCAGGGCCCTAGCCGGCAGCTGCCCACTGAGCCCTGCCCTGACTGCAAGCAGCCCAGTCATGGGAGGAGCGATTGCCCCTTTGGGCAACAGGTTTTTCCTCAGCACCTTTACATGGGTGACAAGCTGCCCGAATGGGAGGCCAATCTAGCCAGGTGGGCTCATCGCTTGAACTCCTAGGACATGGCCTGGACTCAGAGAACCCCGGGTTCTGCAACTAGTGGGTAAGTCCATCTCATTTCTTGTGGACACAGGGGCTACCTTCTCTGTTTTGGCATCACACTCTGGACCTCTAACACCCTCATGGGTAGTGGTTATGGGAATGGATGAGACCCCTTTCTTTCCCCTTTTTAGACCACTCCTGACATGCAGTTTTGCCTCAAGCTTGCCTCCTTACAGGACCACTGGCAGTTGGAACCACTGGACTTCATCCATCTCCAGCTCACCAAAAGGCTGAACCCTGCAAATCCTGCTATTACTCCTCTTTTATTTTATTTTATTTTATTTTATTTATTTATTTATTTTCTTTACAGAGACAGAGAGTGAGTCAGAGAGAGGGATAGACAGGGAAAGACAGACAGGAATGGAGAGATGAGAAGCATCAATTATTAGTTTTTTGTTGCGTGTTGCCACACCTTAATTGTTCATTGATTGCTTTCTCATATGTGCCTTGACCGCGGGCCTTCAGCAGACCAAGTAACCCCTTGCTTGAGCCAGCTACTTTGGGCTCAAGCTCGTGAGCTTTTGCTCAAACCACATAAGCCCGCGCTCAAGCTGGCGACCTTGGGGTCTCAAACCTGGATCTTCCGCATCCCAGTCCGATGCTCTATCCACTGTGCCACCACCTGGTCAGGCTCCTCTTTTATTTTAAATCCTTATAGGACCGCATCTGCGAAGTTTCTTAACTCATAGCCACACAGATGTTCCTCCTGACACCCCTCAAAGCACCACCTTCCGATCTCCCCCCTCCCACAATGCCCCTAATCAGCAGGAAGTAGCCAGATGAATAAACGGCACCTTTTTTCTATTTAACACAAAAGGTCAGATGGTAAGGTTAGTGGATAATGAGGGATGGTCACGTGGGGAACCCAGACCTGTGCACTTTGGCTAGGACTGCCCACAACCTTTAAAAAAAAAAATTAAATTTTTTATTTATTCATTTTAGAGAGGAGAGGGAGAGACAGAGAGAGAGAGAGAGGAGAGACAGAGAGAGATGAGGGGAGGAGCTGGAAGCATCAACTCCCATATGTGCCTTGACCAGGCAAGCCCAGGGTTTTGAACTGGCAACCTCAGCATTTCCAAGTGGACGCTTTATCCACTGTGCCACCACAGGTCAGGCAACAACCAAGCGTGCCAAAAGAGGCTTCACAGGAACCCTTTGGAAAAAAGCGACCATCTGCCAGCCAGTGAGATTTCAACACGTCATCTTAGCTCGACTTCCCTAGAGGGACCCTTTAAATATCTCCCACGTGGTTTAATCCTTTCGACTTCCTGGCCTCCATCTTTCCTCGGGGCCAGGGAACCTCGCCAGGTGGGATGCATGCTCTGTACTCAATAAAGCCTTTTGTTATTCCACACTTGGTGGCTCTGGCCCCTTCATTCCTTCTCGGCGGGGAAAAATACCTTACACTGACCTCCACAGTTATTTTACTTTCAATATTAATATTAATAGAATTCATAACAGTGTCATTGTTTTAAAAATGGCCAGACAGGCTCTGCAATAAAAACCAAATATACTAAGCTACTTGGCAGTACTATTAATCTTGGAAAGAACTGTAAAACACAACTTTAATATAACATTTCATAAACAAAGGTACAAAGTCATGAGAAGACTCCTGTCCTGCTTCCCACTGAAGTCACCAGCACAGACAGTCCCCTCAGGACTGGTGGGGTGGCTGTACGTGGGTCCCCTCCTCATGTCCTCAATACAGGCAGGGCTCACCTTCTGCCGACCCAGACAGACCTGCCTGTTCACCTTAGATTTAAGGGCTCCTCATGCAAGAAGTCTACATTTCCATACAACTGATTAAAATAAAAAAAACACAAAACTTTTCATATGCTACTTCTACATATAAAACTACAGTTTATTAAAAAAAACTACCATGTGTAATATCACTTCACCCACATATTTCAAAAGTTCAGTAATTATACCAATTTCACATAACCATTTGACAATATTTATTAAAAAAAGAGAAGAAAATAAAATAAAGAAAAAACCCTAAAAGTTACTCCAATACTTGAAATAATGCCGGCACACATAAGTTCATAAGAGAACATTTTATATACACACAAAAAGAAGCAATCACTGCACCTGTTTGTCCCAAGCATGATCTGGGTCTCCAACCTCTGTCCACACAGACCTGCAGGGGAGTCCCTGATTACCAGCAGAACCTGCTCCTGGTGACGTCCCTCCACAGGTCAATAGTCACCTCCAGGTCACCCAGCCTGGAGAACAAGTCTTTGTGTCCCAGGTGTCTCACTAGCTATTGCTCTTTTTAGAGGATGAGGACACTTGAACGTCCTCACAGAGGACACTCAGTGGGACCTGGGTACAGGGTCCCTCTGCCTTGTCTGGGACAGCAGGCTGTGACAAGGAGGGGCTGGCTTCTCAGCGGAAGGGACGGTGGAAGCTGTTATGAACCTGGAGCTCCACAGGCCCCTGTCTGACCTCATAAAGACCATGTAGAGGGGCTAGCAGGGGAACTGGGGATTCGGTGTCCCCTGGGGCCCAATTCAGGCCAGGACAGTCCTGAGGAGAGGGCCCTTACGGGGATGAGGGCTCTCCCTGAGCAGGTGTCAGGCTGGAGTCCTGAGGTTTCCCTGCAGGTCTAGCTCCAGGGGGATGGGCTGGAGGAAGGACAGTCTGGGGAAACCCCACCTCTGGTCCTTGCGAGCCTTTCTGTGGGGACAGGCAGGTGCTCAGTCTGGGCTTCTTGTGGGGTTCTAGCTGGTCTGGTTCAAGGTCTGAGCATCTCTCTTGCTGGGAGTCTGGACGGTGAGTTTGGAGTCTTGGCCCAAACCTTGTGCTGCCAGAATCTGGGTGGTCACTGAGGTCTCGTCCGGGTTCCTGATCAGTGATACAGTGGTGAGACAGGGGTCCTCTGGGTCGGGTGGACATGTACGAGCATCGGCCTGTTTGGATGCTGTCAGAGAATACAGCACACAGATTACAAGTTAGGATCATGCATCATCAAGTACAAAATAAAATCTAAAAATGCAAAGCAAAACTTAAGAACTTAAAACAAGATATAGACAGTAAAGATATCTTAGCATTTTATGGAAAGATGATGAGATCCTTGATCTCAGTGCTGGTCAGTATCAACTATGTTACAAAGTCCCCTTGATACCTTTTCTGACATCATATAAAAAACCCATAAAACTTCTTACAATTGCCTCCTGCTTATGAGGTTTGTGCAAGACATGCCCTTTCACACCCCTTCCAAAAGATAAACACTTTCATGGTGTTTGGAAGGCCGTTTGAGGACTTACAAGTCTGGGCGGTGATTTGAGAGTAAGGACCCTGATGGCATGATGCCAGTTGTCCCCTAAGAGATGGGCCTTTGGAGGCATGGAGTGAGGACAGGCCAACACCCTCCCCAGCCTGTTGGGAGCAGACAAGTAAGGGCAAGGCAACATCAGAGCCACCAAGTGCAATGACACAGGGACACTACACTGTAGAAGCCATGTCAGTCCACACTGAAGCTTACACTCCCCTCACACGGAAATCATTGTGGGAACTCAGAGTGATCCCAAAGGGAAAAAGAGACCAGAGAAGGGGGACACTCACCCTCACATAGTCACAGGTTTCTGTCTGATCCTTGAAGGAGTGCTGAGGCCTCCTGGGGGGTCTCCTGGGAAACCTCTGGACCAGAGCCTGTCTCTGCTGCTCCTCGTCCCTGCAGGACATGACAGGTGAGTGAGAGTCCCTGCATTTCTCATTCACAATGAAGAGAAGCTTATTGTCAGCCCAGAAACTTTGCCTGTGACTCTGTCATCCAGGGACTGAGGCCCGGGCTTTGCCAGACTGGACTTCCCTCCACTCAGACCCTAGTCAATGGTTTTTGTGAAGGACTTCCATTTGGACTCCATTGCCTCCCTACCTGCCCTTACAGATTCCCAGATACTGCCTCCCCCAACCCCCTGTCCCCTTCACCCCTAGAGCCCTCCAGGAAGAGAACAACCACCGCCTGTGACCATGGAGGACAGGGCAGTGTTCACAACCTCTTCATGCCCCTGTCTTTGCCCGGACGTGGTGATGCAGATAGTGCAGAAATGGGGACAAGAGACCCAAGGTTACCCCGGGATTTGGTCCCATCCTCCCACATGCTCACCTTGACCTCTGCTCCATCTCCCTCGCAGTGCTTTTAGGGGGCCCTGCAGCCAGTCGGTCCTGGGGGATCCATGGCTTGTGGTTCTCCTTCATCTGTTTGGGGCCCAGGAGCCAGGTTGGGGGGGCAGAGCCCCACCCCAACCCTCACCTAACACTGTTTGTCTTGTGCCTGAAGGCCCCATAATTCTTGCACTTCACCTGTAGGGGGAGCAAGCGGTTACGTCTTAGGCTGGTTTCTATGGGGACTTGGAGGACAGACTCAGGGATGTGAGTATGGGTGATGGAGAGGGACCTAAGCATGGGATCACCAGGCCCCCGGATAGTGAAGATGTTAGGGTGGATCCTGAGACTCATGTTAGTTAAGGGGGAACACAGGAAAGACAATTGGAGCAGAAAATGTGAATACATAGGACCAAATAAAATTTTTTGGACACAAAACAGGTGGAAACCACACTAGCTATGAAATGAGGTTGTTGTTCTGAGATGCAGGAGCATCTGCCTGGTGAGCATGTCCCGAGGCAGGTGGTCCTGAGATGGGAGAAAACAGCTCAATTATAGACGCAGAACTTGCCTTGTCCAAATGCTGAGTGTCATTTATGCCAGCCCCCTGGTTCCTGACACAGCCAATTCTACTCACCCTGGGATCCTCCCCTCGGGGCGGGGAGCCTTGTGTGCCACTGGGGCCCTCTGTTGCTTCTTCTCTTGCTGGGCTGTCAAGAGTCTGCAGGGCCCGCGCTGTGGGGAAGGACCTGCCATCTCCAACTCCACCTTGGAAACAGAGGTCTGTCTTTCTCAGCTACAGAAGTAGAAAATTCCCGAGGAAAGAGAGAGAGAGAAATAAACACAACATTTAAATCACACATAGAAAACAGTTTCTCTTTGAACCCTCTTTTCCACATAGGGATTATAGTACAGCATGATGACTCAGATAAATCACTTTCTCTCCCTGGGAGACCTCATTTCTAGACCTTTGACCATGTTCCCATAATTACCAGCCCTCAGGGCAGGTCTCTAAGAGTAAACTCCTGGGACTTACTCGTGAGTTTGGATGAGTCAATAAGGGGAGTTTGATTATGTCCATCCCAACCCATCTGAGCTGGACAGAGCAAGACAGTATTTTCCGAGACCAACACCATCATCAGTGCTGCAGGAATACTGGGCCCCCCATATAGAAGAGATAAATTATAGTATGCTCCCCTCTGGAAAATATGAAGCTCCCACAGACAGAGAGGAGGAACTTCCAAATACATCATCTCTGAGACAAAGCTATTTTCTCCTCTCCTAGACAAGGAGCTTCACAGATGAGTATATGGGCTATTTTTTCTTCTTCATCTTTCTATCCTCAGTGCCCAAAATGAATGAGTTTGTAATTGATTTGAAATGAATATATTTAAACTGAGTCTGAAGAAATCACTCATTCTGACTTTACATGCTCTTAGCCTGGTCCACCCAGTTTCCATAAAGTTTAGTCTTTGGGTCCCACCACCCCAGCAATGGGTCCTTGTGTTTTGGGATTTACTTTTGGGGCTACACTTAGTATTTCCAAGATGTCGATTTTCTCTGTGCTCAGATTTGCTATTAAACTTCATCAATCCTTACTCCTCTGCCTACAGCCCGGTCACTCCCTAGTTTACATGCCCTACTCAATGAACAATATAGAGACCCAAGTGACAGAAAATATGCACAAAATAAAATAATAAAATAAAATAAAATAAATAAAGGAAACCTATTTGAAATCCAGCTTTGATCATTCGATCCATCAGCAGATCCTCAGAACACTCAGTGAGGGAACTTCTCTGCCCGAGATGAAGCTTCCAGGGGGACTGAGAACTGGTCACTCGGGGGCGTTTCCATTTCTTCTGACCTTTAAGCTGGTTGAATATCATATGACATGTGGAAGGTGACCATACAATTAGCATAATGCCCTTGGATGAAAGGCAGTCTTGCAGGAATGCCCTGTCCTTGGGCCTTTAGCGTTCTCAGGACTTTTCATCTTAGAGGGACTCGTGTGCTTACAGTCAGGAATCTGTATGCTCTGAGTGGTCAGATGCATGTGAGGTGAGCTGTGTAGTTATGTGCTGAGGATCGCGTTCTGAGGCCCTGAGCCCCTCTGCACCCTGTGCAGCCATCGTGGTAGACCTCTCTCGGGCTTGTCATGTTGTTGCACTGCAGCTGTTTCTATGACACACTAGTCTTCTCCTGTGTCATGCAGACCTCCTGGGCCCCCACTGACTGCAGACCCTGTCTGCCACTGTTGTCCCCTGTCTCAGGGAAGCTGACTGCTCTAGAAAATTCATGGGGATGGAGCCCACAGATCTGTCTCTTTGAGAATGGCTCATTCTGCACTTTGCCTGGGGACTCATGCTGACCTCGAGTCACCCCCTGTGGACAGATGGAGCTATACAACCCTCGTGCGCAGCCTTCTCCCATGGGTGGATACCGCCTCCACTCCTGGGGGGTGGTGCCTGATTCCTCATGTCTTTTCTCTTTTCTCTGCCAGGGTCAGGGTTTGAGTAAGAGACTTCATGGAGGGAAACTCTCATTACCCCATTGGGGCCCTAGGTTGGCCCATGGACCTTCACAGGCTCCAAGGGGCTTCCACAAGCCCCACCCATGCTGGCTTCCACCCGGGTGGTGTCTTCTGATTCCTTTCTGTGGGCACTTGGGGGTGGGGGGGCCTGCAGTTTGGGATGTGCATGTCCTTGAACTTCCAGTGTCCTTCTATGTGCATTTGTTCATTGTGGGTGAACCTGCTCCCATGCTGATCGTGCTAAAGGCCCTGGAATCCAGATCCTGACCTTCGGGTCCATCGTGTGGGGGCGGCAAGGCATGCAGAGAATTCACAGTTGGTTTTTGCCCAGTTTGCCACCCTGAAAGCTGCCTGTGCCTCCTCCTACCACATCTGCCTGGATTGATCCCTGGCTCACCTGCCTCTTCCCCCGACGGTAATGTCCACACTCAGGACCACCATCCTGTGCATGAGGGTCCCACGCCCTGTCTGAAAAATGAGTACCTTTTCCCCCAGGAATTCTCCAAGGTCCTGCTCACCATGTTGGTCTTGTTCTTTTAATTATTAATTATTCCTTAGTCTCCTCGCCTCTTCAGGAAGAAGCTATGAGAATTTTAAATACCATAACAATGTTTTCTCTTGAAAATTTTCCCCAAGTCTGACTATGTGTTGACTATCACTTAATTAATGTCATTTATTTCAACCAGGGGTGTTTTACAGGGTTTTGTCAGGAACACTCTATGTAGGAATTTCTAAATGAACCTTTCTTTTGGCTGCTTTGTGTGTTGTCAGTCAACATGTTCTAGTTTATGTTATATACTCATTAAGTAAATGATATACTATTTTATATTAGATATATTCATTTCATACACACTCTGTAGTGAAGGACATGTTTATCACTTACAGTTTGATCAGAGCACTACTTGTACAGTGTTTGCCTTTGGAGTTTAGGTTCAATATGGTTGTTGGTTGAAGGATAGCACTGTACCTCTGAGGATAAAATGGAAAAATCCCATTTATGAAAACTTTCATTTTTGGGGGGGAAGCAAATACATTTAATAATTAAAACACACATAACACACACACACACACACGGCAGCTTTAGAGGTGGCTGATGGGATTAGGGAGTTTTCCTCCTGCAGCCTTATTTTCCCAGCAGCCCCAGGGCAGTGGTGGTGGAGGAGGCACCTTGGTGGCACCTGGGGAGACTGGAGGCTGTAACCTCAGGAATTAGCTGAAATACAGAACGTGGCCTGGAATTCACTGCTTTCCCCCACAACTCACTTTAGAGGTTCTGAAACAAAATTCAGGGAGTGTTTTGTGGCCCAGGTGGGCAGGGCTGCCTGTGTTTTGTCCAGGATAGCTGCTAGCCACAGAGACATGGGCTGGAGCTCTCTGATCCTGCCCTGTGACCTTTCAGAAGCAGGGACTCACACTGAGACAGCCAGCACCAGAGGATGAAGGTCACAGCTGGGTCCCCACCAGGGCTGACACAGAGACAGGAACACTGGAGGGAAATGGATGAGGGAGGTGGGCTCTGTAGGAAGAGCTGGTGGAGGAAGGGCTGTGAGCACCTGGGGTCTGGGTCTCTGCCCATGAGCCCCGGGCACAGGCCTGAATGTGTGCTCAGAACCATGCTGGGACACTGGACACCACATTCAGCTTTAGCACAGGTTTTATTGTTCAAATATCAGCTAGTATTGCTATATTTACAAGATTTAATTTCTTGCAAAATTGTATTTTAATATTGCCTGGTCACTTTACTTTCATACAATTTATGCCACAAAATTATAATTAGGTAATTTCTGAAAGTCTCCATTCTTTGCAGAGTTCTATGTTAAAGGATTCATTTACTAATTTTTCACAAACACACTCATATTTTCTGATAGAAGATGAAACTGAAATTGTCTCTGCTTTGATTCTTAGATGGCTGTCTCCTCAGGTGTGGACTCTTCAGGTTGACTAAGCAGTTTGATCCTTAAGTATTTGCCTTCCTGATGCTGAGCGTGTTTGTACAGTGTGAGCCCTCACAGACAGCACAGCCTTGTTTAGGAGCAAAGTGTTTCTGCTGATTTTACACTGAATGACCCGAATGGGAGGGACGGTTTGTGAGAAGTCCTCCAGCCATGTCTCCATCTGACCCCGTGTTACTGTTAGTTCTCTCTGAGATTCTGGAGCATAGAAAGCCTGGTACTGCACTGAATATTATTTTAAGGGTGATCACGGACTTAGGGTTTCCTGTATATGAAGTTTGTTCATATTACAAATATATTATAAATGAAGCATTGCAGGTTATCTTCTCTGCAACTATTTTTCACCTGTATTCCCAGACTGGAGTTGCTGCTGTCACCATCTATATGAGTACACTTACAGTGAGTCTGTGTGACAGCAGAACAGGAGTGAAGGCCTTGGCATTTGGGTACTGCCCCTACGGCCACCCTCATACATAAAATGCTTTCTGTACTGTGTTGTATGATGACAAACAGATCTTTCACATTGCTTGCAAAGTGTTTCTTTAGTGCGTGTGTCTGCTGGTGCTTTCTAATGCTAAAGCTATGATTGATGTTTCTTCCACAGTCTTGTCCTCTGTAGCGCCATGTCCTTCCAGGTCAGAATGTCTCTGAAGGCTTTCATGATTTCCTTTCTAGTGTTGCATTCCCTCATGCCATCTAAGGGCAGAGGGATGTGTGAAGTCTCTCCTGCACAGCTGAAAGAAATATGGTCGCTCTCCAGTGTGGATCCTCTCATGCCATCTAAGGGAAGAACGATGTGTGAAGTCTCTCCCGCACAGCCGACAGGTATATGGCCGTTCTCCAGTGTGGATCCTCTCATGCTGTCTAAGGATCCATTGTAGACTGAAGGCTTTCCCACACTGCTGACATTCATATGGTTTCTCTCTTGTGTGTGTTCTGTTATGCAGCCTAAGTTTACTACTTTGATTGAAAGCCTTCCCACACATGAGACATATATGTGGTTTCTCTCCCAAGTGGATTCTCTTGTGGTGTTTAAGGCCACAGCTCTGACTGAAGGCTTTCCCACACTGGTAGCATTCATAATGTTTCTCCCCAGTGTGGATCATCTGGTGTTTTCTAAGGTACCATCTTCGTTTGAAAGCTTTCTTACATATGTGACATTCATATGGCTTTTCTCCTGTGTGAGTTCTCTCATGTTGTCTAAGGTAAGAACTTTGACTGAAGGCTTTCCCACACTGCTGGCACTTACACGGCTTCTCTTTGGTGTGCATTCGATTGTGGTTTCTAAGGTCAGAGCCTTGTACAAAGGTTCTCCCACAAAGATGGCACTGAAATGGCTTCTCTCCTGTGTGAATCATCCTGTGTCGCCGAAGATTAGAGAAGCTGCTAAAGACTTTTCCTCATACATGACATGCATTTGATTTATCTCTGGTGTGAGTCTGATTGTGTGTATTGAGGGAGGACTCTTCACTAGGTGACCTTCCCCACTGCTGGTTGACATCAGGTTTCTTTCCTATGTGAGCTAAGAAACATTGTATCAGGGCACATTGATGAGTAGATTCATCACTCAGTT
This sequence comes from Saccopteryx leptura, assembly GCF_036850995.1. Classification (NCBI taxonomy): domain Eukaryota; kingdom Metazoa; phylum Chordata; class Mammalia; order Chiroptera; family Emballonuridae; genus Saccopteryx; species Saccopteryx leptura. The sequence continues at coordinate 709,878 of NW_027095699.1, forward strand.
CAGTGAATTTGATAAGACCCTGTGAAGGGTGAGATCTCTGCTTTTTGGAAAGAGATAAAAAAGTGTTAATTGTTTGTCCATATACATCTGCACACTCATTTATTTATGAAGAAATCCTAGATTACCAGACACTCAGTCTGTGCTGAAAATATTTCCAAAATTAGTTGTACACACTTTTGCCACTCCCCTGCAGGCACAAATATTGTCTCTTTTGTAGCATCCCACCCACAGAATATCAGATACATTTGGAAGACTTTAGTTTGTTTCAATGACTAGTAATGAGAAAAATTTATGACATAGCCTTTTTTATATCCGAAGATACTATTTTGGATCATGTTAATTTCTTCACTGATTTTAAGCTATCCAAAATTTTTTTGGAAAGAGGTAAATTCCAATTTAATTATACTGTTACATTCAGGTGTTTTGCTCATGGCTTATTTATCTCATTGTCACATAATATAACTGCACATGGTTAACTGTTACGCCTGTGAAACTTACCAAAGGCATCATGGGAAATATTCTCTGTTTGCATGTCTGTTGCATGAGTATCATCTCTTGTTTTCTAAGGGGATTTCTTGTGCCTAAAATGTTCAAAAAGCAATAAATTGTCCCAACGGCATTAGGAAAATGGAAATATAGAATTGCACCATGATCAATATGAACATTTCAAAACATCGCATTTGGTTTTATTGTTTTTTGGGGTTTTTTGGGGGGGATAACATGAAATGAAATATTTTAGGTAGCAGAAACTGTTTAAAAGTCACTGTCAGAAAGTAATCAGGATTGACCTATGAAAACTGGAGAGTGGTCAGGAGATGTTAGGTCAGCATATGGCAGTAACACCTTGAAAATGGTGCATTTGGAGACACATGCTCATAAAATTACACTCTCATCAAGTCCAACACAGGCTCTGGAAGAAGAAAAAAAACACTGGAGCCCCCCCCCCCGCCCCCAGAAACATCTGGAACATAGAAAACAGTGAAGGTCCTTCACCAGACAACATAAGTATTTTTTAAATGTTCAGTTACGTTTTTGAGGATTAGTAAGATTCATTGGTTCCCCTGTTCTGATCTGAGTGCTGGAGACAGAGCAGCAAAATGAAATGCAGTTGTGTCAAGATGACATTCTAGTGTGGTGAGGAAAATAGAATGTAAAGAAAACATCTGGCCCTGGCTGGTTGGCTCAGTGGTAGAGCGTAAGCCTGGCGTGCAGGGGACCCGGGTTCGATTCCCAGCCAGGGCACATAGGAAAAGCGCCCATTTGCTTCTCCACCCCCCTCCTTCCTCTCTGTCTCTCTCTTCCCCTCCCGCAGCCAAGGCTCCATTGGAGCAAAGATGGCCCGGGCAATGGGGATGGCTCCTTGGCCTCTGCTTCAGGCACTAGAGTGGCTCTGGTCACGGCAGAGCGACACCCCAGAGGGGCAGAGCATCGCCCCCTGGTGGGCAGAGCGTCGCCCCTGGTGGGCGTGCTGGGTGGATCCCAGTCGGGCACATGCGGGAGTCTGTCTGACTGTCTCTCCCCATTTCCAGCTTCAGAAAAAATACAAAAAAAAATAAAATAAAATAAAATAAAATAAAAAATTAAGAAAACATCTTTCTTCCCAGCAGTTATGAGGGTGGTGAGAGAATCAGGGCAGTGACCAGAGTGGGAGAGTGGCGGCTGTTCTGTGTACCTGTCACCCTGTGTCCATGGAAGTGTCCACACATACACACAGACACACGTGTTCACAGACTCACCCACAGAGACCAGGTGATCGACACTCTCCAGCATCACATCTCTGTATAGCTTCCTCTGGGATGTGTCCAGCAGGGCCCACTCTTCCTGGGTGAAGTCTACAGCTATATCCTTGAAGGTCACTGACTCCTAAAACATTATGGACATTCCAGATTAAACAGAGCAAAAGGCTAAGTTCTCAACCCTCCATCTGTATATTTGGCTATTATGCTGAGTATTTGCACCCACTTCACTTGATTGCTTAAGTTGCTGAAAGCAATTTACATTCCCTTCCTCTTACTCTTTGTTCAGATGTTGGTTGATTTCACTTATGCATGGTGGGGGGATTCCTGTTTCTGCTTTGGGGGAGTTCCTGTTTTAGCCTCAGATGTGTAACTTTGGATCAAGGACTTCCTTGATTTGCACATGGCTATATAATAATGCAAACTGGGGCTATGGGTGCTTGGATATTGCCGTCAGCACTGAAGAGTCCTCCCGGTCTCATCCTTTTTTCTTAGTAAGTCTGTTTTCTTCATTCCACACCATTCTTACTCAAAACCTAGAATTAGGAGCCTCACTGGTCCGTGGCAAGAGCCACCTGAACAGAAGACTTGAGTATGAGGAAACTAAACTGCAGGCAGGTGATGGAACTCCCGAAGTGCAGTGTGCAGGAAAAGAATGTTTTTGGGGAAAGTATAATCAGAAGTAAAATTTTATTGAACAGTTAGGATAAACAAATAAGGGACTTTTTGTAGAAATGTTTCTGTATGAAGACAAATCATTGTCTGAAGAGTGTCACAGTGAGCTGGAAACAGAGGGATGTGAATACGAGGATAACTTGCAGTCTGAGGATGACTCGGGGGATAAAATATCCGTGGCTATGGCTGCCTTAGCTGCGGGGCTTCTGCTGCCCTCTGCTCCTTCTTATGTTCAACCCTCTGCTCCTCCGTTCCCTTATCGGGCTGATTTTGGAGTCTACAGCTCAAAATCTGGGAAATTCCCTTTTCAACAATCTATAGACTAGGCTCGAAAAATAGAGGAAACAATAAATAGCTTTACCTGTTTTCCTGTTGTAGAAAGATAGGATGCTATGGGGAGACTAGTGTGAGTGCATGAACCTGTACCTTTTAGAACTCTGAAAGAGCTTAAACTTGCTTGTGTTTAGTATGGGTCTACTGCCCCTTTGCACTTGGTTTATCAGATACTATTAGTGCAAAGCCTCTTCCCCCAAAAGACTGGAAGGCAGTTTCTTGTTCTTGTCTCTCCAGGGGTGATTATTTGCTGTGAAAGTCAGACTTTCATGAAAAGGCCATTGAGGTAGGGGAGAAATCTCAGCATAGTCAACCTGAGCCGCTCATTACAGCCACTGTAGAGTTTGAGAATGGATAGGTGACTCAGGTATTAGGAAAGTTACAGCTTTTCCAGTTGTGGTCTGATTTTCTTTAATGTACTAACTACAGTCTTTTGAACGATCATTGTTTCTTTCTTATTTTTTGCCTGGAAATTGAGGCAGGGGATCTGTGTTGGATCTGACTATGGAAAATATTTCAGCAGCTGCCAAGAGCAAATTTACTTGGGGAGATTTTGTTTAGTCCCATCCTTCAGTCCCTCTGTCAGAAAATGCCCTGACTAAAATCAGGTAGGCATCTTTCTAATCTGGTTGTACTCTGAAATCCCGGGTTTCTCTCTGGCTTGTCTGGTTCGTCTAATTCTTGTTTCTGTTTAGTCTTTGTTTAATGTTGTCTAAAATGTGTCTGTTTTTAAGGCCTGAATTAATTTTGCTTTGTTTTGCATGCAAAAATTGGAAATGCTGGCTCTAATATTTAGAAAAAATAAAATGATTTTAGAACTTGTAAGGAGCGCTCATTTAAATTTAAATAGACCAAAATGTAGATCTTTAAGACTTACTGATTTGGTTAGTGCATTGTGAGGTGTGTTCAGAGTTCGGAGCCAAATAGCAATTCAAGTATTAGGATTGATCAAAGTTATATGTTATACATGTGGTTTCTGTGTGTAAATTATCTTGTGTATGTGTAAGGTTATACTCCAGTAGGGAAAACAAGGAAATTGAGCAAAATTAAGCTGGGTCCTAATACGTGATCTCAAGAATTTGTCTCAAGATGCTTCAGGCAGTTAGAAGAATAGTATAAGGTTGGTAATTCTGTTTCTTTGGCCAAACTGTGCAAAAGGGACCCCGAGAAAATGAGGATTCACCTCCTCTGATTTTGCCAATTGGATTCAAAAAATAGGTCAGAACATCCTGAAATGGAACTAACAATACAAGGGCATATATTTAAATGACTTTTAGATACTGGAGGTGATGTATCTGTTATTGCTAAGCTACATTGGCCTCCTTCCTGGCCCACTCATGCAGCAGCCACAGAACTACATGGTATAGGGCAGAGTAAATTCCTCAACAATGCTCTAGTTTTTTTACAATGGGAAGATAAAGAAGTTCATTTTGGACTTTTTCAGCCTTATGTGCTTCCTGGATTGCCAGTTAATTTGTGCGGTAGAAATGTTTTGAAAAATATGGGAGTGTTGCTTGTAAATCCTAATAGCTTATTCAATACTCAAGTGCTTAATCAGGAATTTTTGCCCACTAAGGGACTAGGAAAAGAACAATGGGGAATTCTCACCCTCATAGAAGTGGCACCCAATACCAGAAGGCATGGATTAAGATATCAAAATATGGGACGTAAGAGTAATGGCGGGGTAGGAAGCGATACCGATAAATCTCCCCCAAAACTCAACAAGATCTTCAACCAGAAACAGAAAAACCTATACTTGGAGCCTCCAGATGCTTCGCAATACACCCAAAGGTATGGTCGAGTGAAAAATTGGCTAAATATATAACCAAACCCCGAAGGAAATAGGGAGTAAGAAATGCTCCGCCTTCCTCACTAACCTAAACAGGGCGGCTTTCTCTGGTAACTGTGAATATAGAAACTGAGGTGGGCAAAGGGGGTGAATAGATCCAGGCCGTGGCACAAACGGCCGAACCAGGCTGTGGCACGGAGATCCAAGCCAAGGAAAAACTGATCCTGTGGCAACCCGGGCAATACAAGCTAACACTCGCGCCAAACCCAAACAAAAAAAGACAAGTCGGGCGGCCATTTTACCCGGTCTCCTGGTCGGCGTGCGCGCAGTTAGTGGGCGAGAGATTTCTTCCTAGGCCCCGAGAGTGGGTGCCCGTGTTGCCCCACGGAGAGGCAGGGTCAGAGGCCTTTCTGTGGGCCGAGGGCAGAGTCTCTGGGCAGCCCCAGCGCCCTGGGAAAGCCACGCACGGGAGGGAGTGAGAACTAATTCCAACAGTGGAGATTTTTCCGTGCTGGAGGGGGTTTCACTCAGAGGGAAACGCGGCCGGCCTCATATCCTGGTTTGCGCGCGCAGATAGTGAATGAGAGATTCCTCCGAGTGCCTCGGCAGTGCGTGCCCATGTTATCGCACAGAGGGGCAGAGTCAGGGGCCTTTGTGTGGGCCAAAGCGGAATCTCGGGCCGCCCCAGCGCCTTGCAAAAGCCGCACACGGGGACGGAACGAGACTCAATTCCAACGCTGCAACTTCTCCCTGCGGTTGGGGGTTTCACTCAGAGCGTGAGACTGCTGGCCGGATATCCTGGTCTGCGCGCGCAGCCAGTGAGTGAGAGTTTCCTCCAAGCACCCCGGAAGTGGGCGCCTGCCTGTGTTACCGGACAGAGTGGCAGACAGAGCCAGAGGTCTTTGAGTGGGTGGAAAGCCCGCCTGATTATGCTAGCAGCTCTGACTGACTGAGCCTTACCCAGAGCCCTGTGCTGAGTGGAAATAGAGTGGGGAGTTGCCAGCTCTTTGAGCCTCTTACTATCCAGGCAGAGGCAGCAGCAACCCCATAGCTGGATTATCAGGCTACTAATTGAGGAAGGAAAGACTAGGAGAAAGGCTCCAGGAACACGGACTCTCTCACTGTCGGAGCCTATAAATGCTAATGAGCCTCGACTGCCAATGAGACTAAAGCACAATACATGACATTGCCATAGAGACTTATCAACTGCAAACGTCTACCTGAGCGTGCCAAAGGGGCAGAACCCGGGGTACAGAGTCACCGACCAGGAAGAGGGAGAGAAAAGAAAAAGCAAGAAGATAACCTCTCAAAATCAAGAATAATCTGCAGACTTTATAACCTATCCCATTTTATTATATTTGTTCGTTTGTTTCTCTTATCTTCATTCTTGATACTTTTTTTCCTCCTCCAATTTGGCCGATTAACTCTCTGCCGGTCTTACTCTCTCCTCTCCTTGAACTACACTACCCATAAGTGTTACATCTCCCATTATCTTTTCTCTTCTCTTCCTTTCTCTCTATGAGGGTTGCACTCCAAAACCCTTAACTCTCTCTCTCTCTCTCTCTCCTTTCTTTTTTCTTCTTTTAGTGGTTCCCTCTTTTTTTCTCTCTCTCTCTTTCTTTTCTCCCTCTATATTAGTTTCTTCCTTTCTCCTTTACATCTCCTCTCATTCAAACCTCAATAACAAACAAATTATCTTATCTGGGACTCAAACTTATGTTTGTGGCATTTTGGGGGGTTTTTACTTCACCTTTTTAACTCACTAGCAGTGCTCCCATCCCTGGCTCTCCATTTTATCTAGTTCTTGTTCCACTAAATACAATAGTAATTTTTTAATTTGTCCCCCCATTTTTCCATTTTCCTCTTATTCCTTTCATCATAACTCTTAGACAACCAACACCTAAAAGCAAATCATTTTATTCTTGACCCAAATTTTTTCCTTATTTGCTTTTTGTGGGTCCATACGCTCTTTTTTTTTTTTCGTTTTTCTTTTTTTTTTTTTTTTTGCCCCTTTATTACTTTTCCCCAATTCAGGCCCTCCATCACAGGCATTGTTTGTTATAATTCACAGTTCACCACAAGATTTTCTCAAGAAAGAGGGGAGAGGAGAGGAGAGGAAAAAAAGGAGGGGGGAATAATTTCCTTTTTAAAAATTTTTATTTTATTTTATTTTTCTTTATTTCATTATTAATTTTTTAAAAAAAACAACTCTTTTCGATTTTTTATTTTTTTATTATTTTTTTAACTTTTTATTCTTTATTAAATCTCATTAATACTATCAACAAAACCACCCTCAGATGCCATTAAGGAAGAGAAAATCGAATATCATGGATACAAAAGAAAGAGAGGTAACACAGCTAGATGAGGAAAAATCTATGGAGAAAAAATTTAATATATTGGAAACCTTGGAGCTAAATGACAGAGAATTCAAGATAGAAATCCTAAAAATCCTCCGAGTTATACAGGAAAACACAGAAAGGCAATTTAGGGAGCTCAGAAAACAACTCAATGAACACAAAGAATATATGTCCAAGGAAATTGAAACTATAAAAACAAATCAAACAGAGATGAAAAACTCAATTCACGAGCTGAAAAACGAAGTAACAAGCTTAGCTAATAGAACAGGTCAGATAGAAGAGAGGATTAGTGAAATAGAAGACAAGCAACTTGAGGCACAACAGAGAGAAGAAGAAAGAGACTCAAAAATTTAAAAAATGAGATAGCCCTACAAGAATTATCTGACTCCATCAAAAAGAATAACATAAGAATAATAGGTATATCAGAGGGAGAAGAGAGAGAAAATGGAATGGAGAACATACTCAAACAAATAATAGATGAGAACTTCCCAAGCCTGTGGAAAGAACTAAAGCCTCAAGTTCAAGAAGCAAACAGAACTCCGAGTTTTCTTAACCCCAACAAACCTACTCCAAGGCATATCATAATGAAATTGACACAAACCAACAGCAAAGAAAAATTTCTCAAGGCAGCCAGGGAAAAGAAGAATACAACATATAAAGGAAGGCCCATTAGATTATCATCAGATTTCTCAGCAGAAACTCTACAAGCTAGAAGAGAGTGGACCCCAATATTTAAAGTCCTGAAAGAGAGGAACTTTCAGCCATGAATACTATACCCATCAAAGCTATCCTTCAAATATGAAGGAGAAATAAAAACATTCACAGATACAGAAAAGATGAGGAATTTATCATCAGAAAATCCCCACTCCAGGAATTACTAAAGGGGGTTCTCCAATCAGATACAAAGAACAAAAAAAAAAAAAAAAAAAAAAACAGAGCCACAAGTAAAAGCTCCAAGAAGAACACAATAAAACCAAATTTAAACTGTGACAACAACAAAAAGAAAGAGGGGGAGAAGATGGAGATTTACAGTAGCAAAGGACGATGGAGTGCAAAAGTACTCACAAAATAGTTCGCTACAATGAACAGGGTAGGGACCCTTTTCATTACTCAAAGGTAACCACCATTGAAAAAACCACCACAGAAGCACATGAGATAAAAAAGATAGCAACAGAGGAAAGATGTATGGAATACAACCAAATAAAAACAAAAGATAGAAAAACGAAAGAGAAGGATCAAACAAGACACAAAACTAACAGAAAGCAAGATATAAAATGGCAATGGGGAACTCACAAGTATCAATAATTACACTAAATGTAAACGGATTAAACTCACCAATAAAAAGGCACAGAGTAGCAGAATGGATTAAAAAAGAAAATCCAACTGTATGCTGCCTACAGGAAACTCATCTAAGTAACAAGGATAAAAACAAATTCAAAGTGAAAGGCTGGAAAACAATACTCCAAGCAAATAACATCCAAAAAAAAGCAGGTGTAGCAATACTTATATCGGATAATGGTGACTACAAGACAGGAAAAGTACTCAGAGACAAAAATGGCCATTTCATAATGGCTAAGGGGACACTGAATCAAGAAGACATAACAATTCTTAATATATATGCACCAAACCAAGGAGCACCAAAATATATAAGACAGCTACTTATTGATCTTAAAACAAAAACTGACAAAAACACAATCATACTTGGAGACCTCAATACACCGCTGACGGCTCTAGATCGGTCATCCAAACAGAGAATCAACAAAGACATAGTGGCCTTAAACAAAACACTAGAGCACCTGGATATGATAGACATCTACAGGACATTTCATCCCAAAGTGACTGAGTATACATTTTTCTCCAGTGTACATGGATCATTCTCAAGAATTGACCATATGTTGGGCCACAAAAACAACATCAGCAAATTCAGAAAAATTGAAGTTGTACCAAGCATATTTTCTGATCATAAAGCCTTGAAACTAGAATTCAACTGCAAAATAGAGGAAAAAAATCCCACAAAAATGTGGAAACTAAACAACATACTTTTAAAAAATGAATGGGTCAAAGATGAAATAAGTGCAGAGATCAAAAGATATATACAGACTAATGAAACTGACAATACGACATATCAGAATCTATGGGATGCAGCAAAAGCAGTGATAAGAGGGAAGTTCATATCACTTCACGCATATATGAACAAACAAGAGAGAGCCCAAGTGAACCACTTAACTTCCCACCTTAAGGAACTAGAAAAAGAAGAACAAAGACAACCCAAAACCAGCCGAAGAAAGGAGATAATAAAAATCAGAGCAGAAATAAATGAATTAGAGAACAGAAAAACTATAGAAAAAATTAATAGAACAAGGAGCTGGTTCTTTGAAAAGATCAACAAAATTGACAAACCCTTGGCAAGACTTACCAAGAAAAATAGAAAAAGAACTCATATAAACAAAATCCAAAATGAAAGAGGAGAAATCACCACGGACACCATAGATATACAAAGAATTATTGTAAAATACTATGAAAAACTTTATGCCACTAAATTTAACAACCTAGAAGAAATGGATAAATTCCTAGAAAAATACAACCTTCCTAGACTGAGTCAAGAAGAAGCAGAAAGCCTAAACAGACCTATCAGTAGAGAAGAAATAGAAAAAAACATTAAAACCTCCCCAAAAATAAAAGTCCAGGCCCTGACAGCTATACAAGCGAATTTTATCAAACATTCAAAGAAGACGTGGTTCCTATTCTACTCAAAGTCTTCCAAAAAATTGAAGAAGAAGCAATACTTCCAAACACATTTTATGAGGCCAACATAACCCTCATACCAAAACCAGGCAAGGATGGCACAAAAAAAGAAAACTACAGACCAATATCTCTAATGAATACAGATGATAAAATACTAAACAAAATACTAGCAAATAGAATACAACAACATATTAAAAAAATAATACATCATGATCAAGTGGGATTCATCCCAGAGTCTCAAGGATGGTTCAACCTACGTAAAACGGTTAACGTAATACACCATATCAACAAAACAAAGAACAATGAGATGGAAAAATATTCCTTCTTCTTGGATAGGAAGAATAAATATAATTAAAATGGCCATATTACCCAAAGCTATATATAAATTTAATGCAATTCCCATCAAACTTCCTATGAGATTTTTTAAAGAAATGTAACAAAAAATCCTCAGATTTATATGGAACTCTAAAAAACCCCGAATAGCCAAAACAATCCTAAGGAAAAAGAATGAAGCTGGGGGCATTACAATACCTGACTTTAAACTATATTATAGGGCCACGATAATCAAAACAGCATGGTATTGGCAGAAAAATAGACACTCAGACCAATGGAACAGAATAGAAAAGCCCAGAAATAAAACCACATATATATGGTCAAATAATCTTTGATAAAGGGGCCAACAACACACAATGGAGAAAAGAAAGCCTCTTCAACAAATGGTGTTGGGAAAACTGGAAAGCCACATGCAAAACAATGAAACTCGACTACAGCCTGTCCTTGTGTACTAAGATTAATTCAAAATGGATCAAAGACCTAAATATAAGACCTGAAACAATAAAGTACATAGAAGAAGACATAGGTACTAAAATCATGGACGTGGGTTTTAAAAAACATTTTATGAACTTGACTCCAATGGCAAGAGAAGTGAAGGCAAAAATAAATGAATGGGACTACATCAGACTAAGAAGTTTTTGCTCAGCAAGAGAAACTGATATCAAAATAAACAGACAGCCAACTAAATGGGAAATGATATTTTCAAACAACAGCTCAGATAAGGGCCTAATATCCAAAATTTACAAAGAACTCATAAAACTCAACAACAAACAAACAACCAATCCAATAAAAAAAATGGGAAGAGGACATGAACAGACACTTCTCCCAGGAAGAAATACAAATGGCCAACAGATATATGAAAAGATGCTCAGCTTCATTAGTTATTAGAGAAATGCAAATCAAAACTACAATGAGATACCACCTCACCCCTGTTAGATTAGCTATTATCAACAAGACGGGTAATAGCAAATGTTGGAGAGGCTGTGGAGAAAAGGGAACTCTCATCCACTGTTGGTGGGACTGTAAGGTAGTACAACCATTATGGAGGAAAGTAGTGTGGTCCCTCAAAAAGCTGCAAATAGAACTACCTTATGACCCAGCAATCCCTCTACTGGGTATATACCCCAAAACCTCAGAAACATTGATACGTAAAGACACATGTAGCCCCATGTTCATTGCAGCACTGTTCACAGTGGCCAAGACATGGAAACAACCAAAAAGCCCTTCAATAGAAGACTGGATAAAGAAGATGTGGCACATATACACTATGGAATACTACTCAGCCATAAGAAATGATGACATCAGATCATTTACAGCAAAATGGTGGGATCTTGATAACATTATACGGAGTGAAATAAGTAAATCAGAAAAAAACAAGAACTACATGATTCCATACATTGGTGGAACATAAAAACGAGACTAAGAGACATGGACAAGAGTGTGGTGGTTACCAGGGGTGGGGGGAGGGAGGACATGGGAGGGAGGGAGGGAGAGAGTTAGGGGGAGGGGGAGGGGCACAGAGAACTAGATAGAGGGAGGCGGAGGACAATCTGACTTTGGACTAGGGGTATGCAACATAATTTAATGACAAAATAACCTAGACATGTCTTCTTTGAATATATGTACCCTGATTTATTAATGTCATCCCATTATCATTAATAAAAATTTATTATAAAAAACAAACAAACAAACAAAACAAAGAACAAAAACCACATGACCTTATCAATAGACGCAGAAAAGGCTTTCGATAAAATACAACACAATTTTATGTTTAAGACTCTCAACAAAATGGGTATAGAAGGAAAATATCTCTACATGATAAAGGCCATATATGATAAACCATCAGCTAACATCATATTAAATGGCACTAAACTGAAGGCTTTCCCCCTTAAATCAGGAACAAGACAGGGTTGTCCACTCTCTCCACTCTTATTTAATGTGGTACTAGAGGTTCTAGCCAGAGTAATCAGACAAGACAAAGAAATAAAAGGCATCCATATCAGAAAAGAAGAAGTAAAGGTATCACTTTTTGCAGATGATATGATCCTATACATCGAAAACCCCAAAGAATCCACAAAAAGACTACTAGAATCAATAAGCCAATACAGTAAGGTCCCAGGATACAAAATTAACATACATAAGTCAATAGCCTTTCTATATGCCAACAATGAAACAACTGAGAAGAAACTCAAAAGAATAATCCCCTTCATGATTGCAACAAAAAAAATAAAATACTTAGGAATAAACATAACAAAGAATGTAAAGGACTTATATAATGAAAACTATAAACCATTGTTAAGGGAAATCGAAAAAAGATATAATGAGATGGAAGAATATACCTTGTTCTTGGCTAGGAAGAATAAATATAATCAAGATGGCTATATTACCCAAAGCAATATACAAATTTAATGCAATTCCCATCAAACTTCCAATGACGTTTTTTAAAGAAATAGAGCAAAAAATCATCAGATTTATATGGAACTATAAAAAACCCCGAATAGCCAAAGCAATCCTAAAGAAAAAGAATGAAGCTGGGGGCATTACAATACCTGACTTCAAACTATATTATAGGGCCACGACAATCAAAACAGTATGGTATTGGCAGAAAAATAGACAATCAGACTAATGGAACAGAATAGAAAGTCCAGAAATTAAACAACATATATATATAGTCAAATAATTTTGGATAAAGGGGCCAACAACACACAATGGAGAAAAGAAAGCCTCTTCAATAAATGGTGCTGGGAAAACTGGAAAGTCACATGCAAAAGAATAAAACTGGACTACAGTCTCTCCCCCTGTACTAAAATTAACTCAAAATGGATCAAAGATCTAAACATAAGACCTGAAACAATTAAGTACATAGAAGAAGACATAGGTACTCAACTCGTGGACCTGGGTTTTAAAGAGCATTTTATGAATTTGACTGCAAAGGCAAGAGAAGTGAAGGCAAAAATTAATGAATGGGACTACATCAGACTAAGAAGTTTTTGCTCAGCAAGAGAAACTGATAACAAAATAAACAGAAAGCCAACTAAATGGGAAATGATATTTTCAAACAACAGCTCAGATAAGGGCCTAATATCCAAAATATACAAAGAACTCATAAAACTCAACAACAAACAAACAAACAATCCAATAAAAAAATGGGAAGAGGCCCTGGCCGGTTGGCTCAGCGGTAGAGCGTCAGCCTAGCTTGCGGAGGACCCGGGTTCGATTCCCGGCCAGGGCACACAGGAGAAGCGCCCATTTGCTTCTCCACCCCTCTGCCGTGCTTTCCTCTCTGTCTCTCTCTTCCCCTCCCGCAGCCGAGGCTCCATTGGAGCAAAGATGGCCCGGGCGCTGGGGATGGCTCTGTGGCCTCTGCCCCAGGCGCTAGAGTGGCTCTGGTTGCAACATGGCGACGCCCAGGATGGGCAGAGCATCGCCCCCTGGTGGGCAGAGCGTCGCCCCTGGTGGGCGTGCCGGGTGGATCCCGGTCGGGCGCATGCGGGAGTCTGTCTGACTGTCTCTCCCTGTTTCCAGCTTCAGAAAAATGAAAAAAAAAAATGGGAAGAGGATATGAATAGACATTTCTCCCAGGAAGAAATACAAATGGCCAACAGATATATGAAAAGATGCTCATCTTCTTTAGCTATTAGAGAAATGCAAATCAAAACGGCAATGAGATACCACCTCACACCTGTTCGATTAGCTGTTATTAGCAAGACAGGTAATAGCAAATGTTGGAGAGGCTGTGGAGAAAAAGGAACCCTCATACACTGTTGGTGGGAATGTAAAGTAGTACAACCATTATGGAAGAAAGTATGGTGGTTCCTCAAAAAACTGAAAATAGAACTACCTATGACCCAGCAATCCCTCTACTGGGTATATATCCCAAAAACTCAGAAACATTGATACGTAAAGACACATGCAGCCCCATGTTTATTGCAGCATTGTTCACAGTGGCCAGGACATGGAAACAACCAAAAAGCCCATCAATAGATGACTGGATAAAGAAGATGTGGCACATATACACTATGGAATACTACTCAGCCATAAGAAATGATGACATCGGAACATTTACAGCAAAATGGTGGGATCTTGATAACATGATACGAAGCGAAATAAGTAAATCAGAAAAAAACAGGAACTGTATTATTTCATACATAGGTGGGATATAATAGTAAAACTAAGAGACATTGATAAGAGTGTGGTGGTTACAGGGGGGGTGGGGAATGGGAGAGGGAAAGGGGGTGGGGAGGGGCACAAAGAAAACTAGATAGAAGGTGACAGAGGACAATCTGACTTTGGGTGGTGGGTATGCAACATAATTGAACGACAAGATAACCTGGACTTGTTATCTTTGAATATATGTATCCTGATTTATTGATGTCACCCCATAAAAAAAATAAAATTTATAAAAAAAAAAGTCAAAAAAAAAAAAAGATATCAAAATATAGCATAGGGGCTTTGGCAGCTCCTGCTACCCCAATAGTGCATTGTGCAGACCCAATTACTTGGAAATCAGATAATCCTATATGGGTAGACCAGTGACACTTGTCTCAGGAGAAACTTAAGGTAGCTGCTCGATTGGTACAAGAGCAGTTACAGCTTGGGCACATTGAATCATCTAATAGCTCATGAAATATGACTATATTTGTTATTAAAAAGAAATCAGGAAACTGGAGGCTATTATAAGATTTGAATGTAATATATAAGATGATGGAAATTATAGGTCCTCTCCAGCTAGGACTCTCTTCTCCTACTGCCATTCCATGGAGTTATTACATTGTAATTATTGACTTGAAGGATTGCTTTTTTACTATTTCTTTAAGCCCTCATGATTGCAAGTGTTTTGCATTCAGTGTTCCTCTACTTAATTTCCAGGCTTCAATGGAGCAATACCAGTGGAGAATTCTGCCTCAAGGTATGGCTAACAGTCCTACCTTGTGCCAAAAATATGTTGCTCAAGCTATCTCTCTAGTACAAAGGCAGCACACTAAGATGTACATAATTCATTATATGGATAATGTTCTTAATACTCATTCAGATAAAGACACTGTGTTGACCATTTTGCAACAACTAGAACATTCTTTGAAAGAATCAGGACTTTATATAACTCCTGAAAAGGTACAGCAATCTTTAACTTCTTCTTATTTAAGACAAATTATTGAGGATCAACAATTTGTCTACAAGAATTAGAAATCAGGACAGATCATTTGCAAACTTTGAACAATTTCCAGAAATTATTAGGAGACATTAATTGGCTTAGACCTTCCTTAAAATTAACTACCGGGGAACTGAAGCCACTTTTTGATATTCTTAGAGGCTCAGATGAACCAGCTTCTCCTCGACTACTTACTGCTGTGGGACAGCAAGCTTTAAAGCTTGTAGAAAAAGCCTTACAACAAGCACAACTGAAATGCATAAATCCTAAGAATCAATTGCCTTACTAATTTGTCCCTCGAGTTACACTTAAACGGGACTATTCTGGCAAGCTTCAGGTCCTATTGAATGGATTTGATTAGATGTTACTACTAAGAAAGTTTTTGCCCTGGCCGGTTGGCTCAGTGGTAGAGCATCGGCCTGTCGTGCAGGAGTCCCAGGTTTGATTCCCAGCCAAGGCACACAGGAGAAGGGCCCATCTGCTTCTCCACCCCTTCCCCTCTCCTTCCTCTCTGTCTCTCCCTTCCCCTCCCGCAGCTAAGGCTCCATTGGAGCAAAGTTGGCCTGGGTGCTGAGGATGACTCTGTGGCCTCTGACTCAGGTGCTAGAGTGGCTCTGGTTGCAACAGAATGATGCCCCAGATGGCAGAGCATCATCCCCTGGTGGGCGTGCTGGGTGGATCCCGGTCAGGCACATGTGGGAGACTGTCTGACTGCCACCCCGTTTCTGGCTTTGGAAAAATCAAAAAAAAAAAAAAAAAGAAAGAAAGAAAAAATTTATCTCCATATTTTGATCTTGTTGACTCCTTTATTATCAAGGGACATAGGCACCTCTTACAGTTTATAGGTTTTGAGCATCAAATTGTTGTTTCTTTTTTCAAAGGATCAATAACAATGGCTCTAGGAAACTTCCACTAAATGGCAAATTGCTTTTGCAGATTTTACAGGCCAAATTGATTCTCACTACCCAGCTGATAAAATAGTACAATTTCCATTAATTAGTACATTTGTATTTCTTAAGACAATTGTTAATGAACCCATTCCTGAAGCACCTACAATCTTTACTGATGGGTCCAGCTCAGGAATAGCAGACTTAATAATCAATGGACACGTTTATACTGAAACAGTCACCCTAAAATCAGCTCAAAGAGTAGAATTACATGCCATTATCATGGCTTTTCAGCATTTGCCATGTTCCTCCTTAGTCTGTATACAGACAGCAAATATTTACTTATGGTTGTTTCCACTATAGAGACTGCTGTCTTAGGGACAACTACTGATGAGGAACTATTGCAGCAATTTCTCCTTCTTCAAAGACTTGTATGTCAACATAGAGCTCCATGTTTTATAGGACATATTCAAGCTCCCTCCATGCTCCCTGGTGCTTTAGCACAAGGGAATGCCCTTGTTGATCAAACTACCCAAAATAAAATTATTGGAGCATCCACTACAGATCAAGCAATTCAGTCTCATACTATTCATCACCAGAATGCTGCAGCCCTGTGTAAACAGTTTCAACTCTCGAGAGAAGCAGCAGGGCAGATTGTTAAATCCTGTCCAAAATGTCCTATATTATAATCTATCCCTTCATTTGGAGTTAATCTTCGAGGACTCCTACCAGGACAACTTTGGCAAATGGGTGTTACTCATATACCTTCATTTGGCAAACAATACTTTGTCCATGTTACAGTGGATACTTATTCTGGATTTATAGTAGCCTTTGCCAAAAAGAAGAGGCTGCTAATCATGTTATAGCTCATTGTTTGTATGCAATTTCTATTATTGGACTTCCTAATCTGATTAAACCTGACAATACTGCTACATATGTAGGAAAAGCATTTACTACATTTTGTCAAACCTTTCAAATTACACGTATTTCTTACAATCTTTAAAGTCAAGGTATTATTAAAGTGTACCCAGAAAATATTGAAGGTCAATTTTAAAAAAATATAAAAGGGGGATTCATATCCTGGAACTCTTGCAGATCTACCTTATCCTTTTAAAAAGAACTTTCTTCTGAACGCTGATGAACAGAAGATGCAAAATTTTTTTCTCCTGTAAACTATTCTCTTTTATTTGATCCAGCTAATAACACTGTTTTGTCTTTTTCCAAATAGCTTCAGATATACAGAAAAGGTTTATATAGGTGGATAGAGTTCCTCAAACACTTCAGTGAGATCTTCTGAGCATGGCTTGTGAGGTCTATAATGACCAAGAGGCAGAAAAAGCCCAGAAGTGATCAGGTGAAATACTAGCTCTCAGCATGTGCCCTCAAAGGCTCCAAGGCCCTAACAAGACCACAGAGGACTCCATCAGGGCCCTGCTTCAATAGTGTAAAGGAAGATCATTAAGCCAAAGGCTTCCAGGCTTACATGCCTTTGCTGTTGGAAAAGGGGCACTGGAAGGTAGACTTCCCCTTCGCCTCTCTAAGGGAGGGTTCAGTTTCCTCCAACCCTGCTCCAGTCACCTGTGACCTAATCTTGCCCAGCGTGCTGGGACTTGCCAATGAAGGCTAAAGGTGCCCAGGATCGTTGGCCCCATCTCACTGTGGAAGAGCCTAGGGTATTTCTTCCAAGTTGCAGGTAAACTGACCTCATTTACACAAGGGCCACTTACTAGGTTTTGCCTGAATAATTCGGGTTTGTTTTATTCTTCCCTCAAAGATGTCTGTTGTGGGTGTTGATAGTCCTATTTTTTCTGCTGCTTTATTTAATATATAGTATTTTTTTTATTCCACCTGCCTCAATGCCCCACTCATATTTTAGGCTAGGGCCTACTCCTCATTTAGAGCTCTCTTTCTCCTTTTTGCCAACTTCTGTTACAAATTTTCCTTTGCCACCCAGCTAAGTGTATCCTAAGGTTCTCTTCACAACCCCATGGTTGCAGAGCTCCAGGGAAAATCACCCTGGTCTCATTTCTCCAGGCTGAGAAGAATAGAAATTTTATGTGCACAGATGCTGTAGATGGCTTTTCCAGTCTATCTGAATCATTACCAGCTAGAAGCAGTGGTCATTGGGACTTGGACACAAGCTGCAAAGTATAAAAATGTGACAACAATTCCAGTGCCATGCAAAATTTTTCTGGATGTGGACTTTTTCTGGAATCCTGTTCCTTGTGACAGCTCCTAATGGACTGAACTGGGTTGGGTTACATTTGAAGGGATTTGGAATGGTGTTGGTACCAACTTGGACTTGGTGAACATGTCAAGGACATTACTCTTTTTTTTTTTTTTTTTTGGTATTTTTCTGAGGTTGGAAATGGGGAGGCAGTCAGACAGAATCCCGCATGCGCCCAACTGGAATCAACATGGCCTGCCCACCAGGGGGCGATGCTCTGCCCATCTAGGGGTTTGCTCTGCCCCAATCAGAGCCATTCTAGCTCCTGAGACAGAGGCCACAGAGCCATCCTCAGTGCCCAGGCAAACTTTGCTCCAATGGAGCCTTGGCTGCTGAGAGGGGAAGAGAGAGACAGAGAGGAAGGAGAGGGGGAGGGGTGGAGAAGCAGATGGGTGCTTTCCCTGTGTGCCCTGGTCGGGAATCAAACCTGGGACTCTCGCATGCCAGGCCGATGCTCTACCACTGAGCCAACCAGCCAGGGCCTAGGACATTACTCTTTTATAGATTCTTGTTATATTGGCTAAAAATTTGCTTAAAGGTTTTAATCACCGTAATGTGTTAGAATGTTTGTTTGGGTATCTGTTAGCATTGGCAATAATAATTTTGTGTTTGTTCTGTATTTTGTCTGTCTGCCTCCAAATTAGAATCTGGGAAACTAGGAAATCAACGAGTGCATATCTCAGCACACAAATTAAAAATAAAAAAGAAATGGGGAATATGTTGTGGACCATAAATCACAAGAAGCCTTTTTAGATTTGAGGCTTAGTAAAAGGCTAAGTTCTCCACCATTCACCTCCATATTTAGCTATTATGCTGAGTATTTACACCCACTTCACTTGCTTGCTGAAGTTGCAGGAAGCAATTTACATGCCCTTCCCCTTACTCTTTGTTTGTTAAGATGTTGGTTGATTTCACTTATGCATGGTGGGGGATTCTTGTTTATGCCTTGGGAGAGTTCCTGTTTTAGCCTCAGATGTGTAATTTTGTATCAAGGACATCTTTTATTTGCATATGTCTATATAATAAAGTAAACTGGGGCTGTGGAGTGCTTGAATATTGCCATCAGCATTGAAGAGTCCTTCCGATCCCATTCCTTTTTTTTTTTTTTTTAATAATTCTGCACCATTCTCACTCAAAACCCAGAATTAGGAGCTGTGCAGCAGACATCCATGACAACAGGAAAAAGTGTTCCATTTAATGGCTGTAACAGTGCCCTTTCAGTAGAAAGAGTCATTCCCTACTCACCACTGTCTCCATGGCTGATATCTCAGTTACCAGGTGTGTTTATCTTGGTTTTCCCTCACAGATGATCGAAGCAAAAAGCAGGCAAATCTGAGGACAGAAAAAGAAGCCATGAGACTCTAGTTGGTTAACAATATCCAGTTTCACCAGTCACAAAGCCTCAGTGTTCACCTGGGTGGTTTCACCTTTCCTACCTAAGAGGAAAACCAGTGTTGCATTCTAAGAATATCATGCAGAGGTCTCTGAACTTTAAGGTCAATTGTAATAGTACTATAGCTGTGGTTGCTATAAAAATATCAAAATATAAATATCTTAAAAATAACAACATTGTATATATTTAGTTTTCTGTGTTAACAAGTCTATGGAATCTGTAATTATTCAATTTCCTTCCAGTTTCAAAGCATAGAGATGCCTGACTCACATGTAGACTTAGTTTCCACCTACAGGGAAACACTCTGGGACTTCTCTGGTGTCATTTCTTTGCCTTCTGCACCAGCAGGGGTTTACACCCTCCATGAGTCCTCTGGATTCTCATTCCCTTCTTGCTCAAGCCCCTGACGGATTTGGATACCAAGCAACTAAGAACCGTTTTATGATGGAGTCCATCAACTCAACAATTAGTCCATTTGGAGGGAACAATGGCCCCCATCCTGCTAGTGAAGATCATAAATTCTCCAGCATCAGAAGGTAGCGGGAGAACATATGTGAGTCACAGAGGTGCTGTCATGAACTGCCTCCGTCATCTAGGTCAACAGTACCCAGAGAATTCAGATTATCTGAGCTGAGTGAAAAATCAGGTTGGCCCATCTGGTAATTTGTCAGGTGGGAGCTGACCAATTACCCTCCAATCCAGTCTATATTTACCTTCTTTAGCTGCAACAATCATTTTTTATTATATATACACACATGCATGTGTATATATGTACATGCCGATATATGTATATACACATACATGGGAGTGAAAACATTTATGAACTATGATTTCTCGCTTAACATGTCAATAGTAAGTATATTTTATGAAGAAATAATAAACATGCATCATGAACAAAGAATAATTATTTCACTCATTTGTAGCCGATTCCCAGAAGAAAATTTAAATTTGGGTTAAGTGTGACTGTGTACTTACAGATTTACATATATTTGTTTAATTTTCACAACAGCTATGTTAATTATAGTTTATTTATCAGTTTACAAATGACATAAACAAAGGTTCTAAAAACTTTAGTAATGTGACAAAATTATACAATTAGAAAAGGGACAGCTGCCATTTAGTTTTTCTCTCTTGTGTCCTGTGCTAAGATTTTTCAGGGCTTTCTAGGGAATCACAGAACAGCTAAGTTTTACCTGGAATAGCATCTGTAACAGAAATATTCAGAAGAAACACCCTGTTATTACATCTTTTGTTTCCCTTAAATTTTCACAAAATTACTCCTTACATCTACATTCTATTTCACATGGGTCCTTGCAGTGTAGGGACTGCAATTCTCAAGCATCAAAATCCGTCTTCATTTCCTTGTCTTGTGTAAGACATGCTTCCTCCCTTCTACATATGGGGACTGAGCCCACAGCTGAGATATTCACCCCTGTCCTGACTCACAGTCCCCACTGTGAGGGGCTTTCAGGGATGTCTGAGCTCAAGGTACAGGCAGAGTGGCATTCCTGTGAGAGCTTCCCTAGTGGGTAGATGGTCATCTTACCTGTTTCTTCACATGACCTTCTCCCTATATGTCTGCCCTCTGATTTCCTCTTCTTAATTAGTTGAAGGTCAAATTGGATTAGGGCCCTCCTTAAATACTTTTATTGATGTTACTTACTCCTTTAATGACTTTATCTCAAGCTAAAGCTACATGCTAAGTTACTGGAGTTAAGGACTACTGCAAATGAATTCAGAGGGCACGCAATTCAGCCCATAACACAGAAGCCTCTTACAACTGAGTAATTCTCAGATGAGAAGGCTAGGACATATCACAGAGTGCAAGAAAGCCAAACAATTGTACCTCAAATTAATACTGCAAAGGGAAAAATATATCATCTCAGCTTGGATTACAAACCACAGCTCCACCTTTCATGACTGTCCATGCTCAGTGTAACCGAAGCAATTCCAGAATGTGGAAACAAGACTAGGTTCACCAGTATTCTAGAACCTTCTGTATCAAAGCACCATGAGCTGAAGAAGGAGCCCACTTTTAAAGTGTGCAGTGGATGCTTCATATCAGTGATTTGTGCACCAGGATGGAGGAAAATATTACTATTAAAAGAAAAAACGATATGCAACATTCATAAAAACATAGACTAAAACCAGAAATAATGACAACCATAGAAGACATAATCAGTCTACTGCATATTAATGGGTAAGAATTCTTTGAAATAATGTTGCCACACATTTTTAGATCATTACTAAAGCTTAGTGTTTAGATGCAGTTACCTTATGCATGAGTACAAATAGGACAAAGCTGAAGTAAAAACAACAGGAAATTGTTTGTCTTAAATGTGTACTCATTTTTAAGTGATTAAAGTAAATATAAGCACCTGTCTGAAGACATTTGAGACATACATGAAGAATATCACTTGATGAAACACATATAAGGAAATTAATTCAGAGAAGTGGGACATGAAGCATTTAAAATCATAAAAAAAAATCAAAACATCACATATCAATCAAGGCGCCAATAGAACTTTCCAGGTTGAAAGAAATGCTTCCTGTCTTTATTGAGCCATTTGGTCACTGCTCAACTCATGTGATCACAGAGCACTTCAGATCTGGAGTTCAGCTATTTCATTTTATATATTTAAATTTGATAGTCCCATGTAACTGGCATTATGGTTGTAAAGCCAGTAGCCAGGGCCACCATCACAGCCACCTGGCCCATGCAGGTTCGCATTGATTTGGACAGTCAGTAAAGAAACAATGGAGCCAAGAACTGGTGGGCCATTAGCTTTAATTCTAGCTTGCACCCAGTGGGCAAGTAAAAACACACACTGGGCTTCAAAACCCACTCATTCAGTGCTCACAAAGCTACTGACTTATCCGAGTTTCCTAGAATCAAGGGTTTCTAGCTCACCAGACTTATTCACCTCTGTTCCCCATCTCCTTCCTTCTCCCTGCACAAACTGGCTTCTCACTCAACACTCCGCCATCTTGGCTGCTTCTCCTTTCCTCCTCCACGTGGCCTTTCTCTGCTCTCCTCTCTGCTCTCTCCTCTAATGCTAATCTCAGAAACCATGAGAGCAAGCTTTCGTTTTGCCCCTATTTTATAGTGTAGAAATCCAAACCTTTAATCCAATATACAAAATAGGGAAGTCTCTAATACAAAGTCACTTATCAGAGACATGATGGGATTGCACCACCCCACATCAAAAAGGGTGGGAGGGCTTAGTCCTAAAACCAAGCCCCAGGCTACAAGGATCCTGCCTGCCCACAGCCCACCCCCAACACACATAAATATCACCTGGGTGACGGCCTCCACGTGGGCAGTGCCATCTTTAACTAAGTGAGCATAATATATTTTATCTGCCCAACAATGGTTTTGGACAGTATATTAATGTAAGCAGTTAAAATTGCTAATAGATTCAAGACAAAAGTGGGAAAAAACTGCAATACTCAAACATCTGAAACTAGATGGGTGGAAAAACTGCTTACACAATAAACTTTACAGATCAGGAGAAGCTTTGATGTGACTTCATTAACTTAAAAGGAATGAGGCCACCTCACATGGTAGTGTCTGGGGAACTCACCAGAGCCCAACCCTGCAGGAGACGGTGAAGGCAGATGGACGCTGAAGTCAGTTCCACAGAGCAGCCAGTTCCTCTCCTTCCAGTGTCCCAACTGTTGAGTTCTTCTCCTAGGAGCAAATGCCTAAGTCCCAAGTCTGAGGCCCTTTTAACCTGGAAGACAGTTAGTAAATCTACTCAGGTTTACACTCTACTGACACACCCTGGCTGCATAGACACTGATTAACATAAGGAGGGCTTCAGTCTGTGGGTCACACCTTGTTCTATTTGATTGGATTTTCTAGACTAACCTCAGGCAAGCAGGGGGTTGGAGTGCAAAGATGCAAGGAGATGGAGGGATGCTAGAAAGAGCTTTCCATTCCTGTATTCATCCCCAGGTCTTCCTCAGTGTGCTCTGTGTACAGGAAACATTTCACGTCTTGGAAATGGAGCCAGGCATCAGATACAATGGGATTCTGTGGACACAGGAGCTGGAATTTTCTATAGGAAATGAAGACTTCAAGATAAAATGAAAGATGAAGAAATCTGAAATAATGAAACACGTCAATAATGATGTGACACATAAAATCTATTACTGTAATGGAGAATCTGAGTGTTAGGGCACTGGCCTCATAGTATTTTAAAACACATGTTAAAACTTTATTTATTAACTAACTAAAAAATGAGAAAATAATTTTGTCCTTTATTTTTTGGTTAGTGCACAAATAAAAAATGTTACTATGTGTTGGTCAAATAAGTTTGTAAATATAATATATATGTTTGCTCGCTTGTGACTTATATTGGGTGTGGGGGACAGGCTATAAGCAGGCCAGGTCATTGTAGCCTAAGGTTTGGTTTTAGGACTAAGCTTTTCCCCACACCCTTGACTGATTGTATGATCTGGGTGGTGCACTCTCATGAGAATCCAATTATGCCTTGGATAAGTGACTTTGTATCAGAGACTTCCTTGTTTGTATATTGGATTAAGGGATTTTGGTTTTCTAAACTATAAAGTGGGGCAGACCAGGAGCTTGCACACACAGTTCCTGCTATCACGATTGCAGGGGCTTCCCTGATTCCTTGCCCTTCATGGGAAAAGCTGGTTTTCTGCTTTTCCCTTGTCTTCTTTTGTGGTTTGCCTGTCTTGGTGAGACACCAATAAATAAAATGGCCCGCCATCCTCCGACTTCGCCATATCTTTACCATCTGCCCGAATCCAATGGGGACCTGCATGGGCCAGGCAGCTGCTTTGATAGTGACAGCCATGGCTCCTGGCCTTATAACTGGCATAGTTTGCGGCAGGATTCAGAGATTGGTATGGGGCCGCCAACCATGATGGGTGGGGTAGAGTACTGGTTGCTGCTCTGGTTCCCCATTGCTGTTCTTTTAGGGGCCATGGGCTACGTGTTTTTTACTCAAGAGGAAACCAGGAGTTCTGTGCGAGAAGCTGCCCGAGGTCAAATGCTTCAGTGTGAATTGCAAATAGAATGGCAGAAAAGGCTGGAATTGGAGCGAGCACTGGAAAAGGAATTACGGGTTCGCGAGTTGCAGTTTACCCTGGAAACTGAACGTTTTCACCAGTAGTTGTTGGAGAAACAACTGCAGATTCAAGAGCTCAAGTCTCAGCTTCCAGCCAAAAGCCAGCAGCCATAGGAACCTAAACAGTCACCAAAGGAGCAGCAGCATCCATGCCAGTGGATTGGCTTTGAGTCAGTGGGAGCAGGCGCTTGTAACTCTTCTTCTGAGGATGAGAAGGCTCAGGCTGAAGCTGCCATACGCACACTGAGAGCCCGACCAGTGGTCGCCAAAAAGGTAAAAACCCAGCAGCAAAGAGTCCCTCAGGGGCAGCCACAGCCTCCTGCCCAGGTAATGAAACACTCTGTGGTCCGGCCCTATACCCAGGCAGAGCTGATGGAGTTGGGGGCACAATTTAGACAGAAACCTACTGAATCCCTGGTAGCCTGGTTACTACGATTATGGGATATAAGGGTGGATGGCATCATGCTCTCTGGAACAGAGATGAAGAAATTGGCCACCATTACCATACACTCTTCCTTGAGGCAGCGTCTTCAGAACTGCCATGGCAACCCAGGAGACCATACCCTATTAGAATGGGTGATGGTTGCCATTCATATGGTCTGGCAGAATGCTGGAGAATTGCTGGGGGCAATGAGTTGGTGGCAGTGCTACAGTGAGTTAGTAAAGGTCCTTCGGGAACTAGGTATGAAGAATGCTGTTTTCAACCCTGGGCCCCGTGGGCCAGACGAGGAAGTGTTTATGGCAAAAATGAGGGAATTTGTCCTTGCTAGTGCCCCGTCAGCCCTTTTTGGGTCACTTGTGGCTATATTGGGCCCCTATGTGGGGCAGCCCATCAATGCAGTCACACAGATGGTAGCAGATTTGGGAGAGCTGGAGGCCACTCGGGATCATAAAGCAGTGAGGGCTGCTGCCTATATTTCCCCCCCAACTAGCAAGGGAAATGGGTCTGTAAAGGTTACCCGAACGCAGATGTGGGTAGAATTGATTGCGGCTGGAGCAGATAAGGGGAAATTGGATGGCCAGTCTAATAAAATTCTTTTGGAGCTTTGGTGGCAGCTTAAACCAGAACAGAAGTTCCAGCCACTGAGACGAAAGGCCCCAGCAGCTACCAATAAAACGTTTGGTGCGTGCACAGCTCGGTTACAAGATTATATGATAGAGACAGCCGAGGGAGAGGAGAACTCCCAAGACCCATTGTACCAGTTTGAATAGGAAAAGGGCCGAGGGACCCGTCTAACAAGGGTGGGTGGGGACCGAAGGCCACATGTGGAACTGGCTATCCACTGATCCCCTTCCAATGTACAACGGGTGTTGGCCTTGGTGGATACAGGTGCAGAATGTTCCCTCCTCTATGGGAACCCAGAGCAGTTTGCTGGGACCCCAGTGGCCATTGACGGTTATGGGGGACAAACTGTTCAAGTGAAGCCAATAACTATTCCATTGGGGATAGGAAGACTGCCTCCTAAGTTATATAAGGTGTATGTATCTCCTATTCCTGAATATATTTTGGGGGTAGATGTCTTGCAAGGACTGTGTTTGGAAACTACAGCTGGAGAGTTTCGGCTGTGGATCAGGGTCATGAAGGCCATATTGTGGGGACACGCATCACATTCCCCTTTGCTATTACCCATCCCTCGGTGTGTGACTAACACCAAGCAGTACTGCCTGCCAGGTGGTTATGAAGAAGTCACAGGGACAATCCTTGAATTAGAAAAGGTGGGGATCATCCGGCCAGCACACAGTCCTTACAACTCCCTGGTATGGCCTGTGTGCAAAGCAGATGGAACCTGAAGAATTACAGTAGATTACAGGGAACTTAATAAAGTTGTTCCCCCTTTGCACGCTGCTGTTCCTTCAATAGCTAACATGATGGATCGGCTAAGCCATGAGTTGGGGACATACCACTTTGTGGCAGACTTGGCCAATGCTTTTTTCTCTATTGATATAGCTGCAGAGAGTCAAGACCAATTTGCCTTCAGTTGGGAAGGGAGACAATGGACCTTCACAGTGTCACCCCAGGGCTATTTGCATAGCCCCACCTTGTGCCATGGGCTGGTGGCTGCTGACCTGGCTAAATGGAAACAGCCAGAGGTAGTCTGCATGTACCATTATATTGATGATATTATGCTAACTAGTGATTCTCTTCCAGAATTGGATCAAGCAGTCCCTACCCTGCTATCCCATTTGAAAGCATGTGGCTGGGCAGTCAATGAGAACAAATTACAAGGACCTGGGTTATCTGTTAAATTCTTGGGAGTTGTCTGGTCGGGTAAGACAAAAGTTATCCCTGACACAGTTATAGATAAGATTCAAGCATACCCTGTGCCCACTATGGTAAAACAGTTACAGGAATTCTTAGGTTTGTTGGGGTATTGGCGAGCATTTATACCCCATTTGGCTCAGTTACTACACCCCCTGTACAACCTTATTCGAAAAGGGGTTCGTTGGGATTGGACTGAGCAGGCGCAAGGTTCATTTGCAGCTGCTAAGAGAGCTGTCAAGGTGGCACAGGCCTTGAATGTGTTTGATCCTGCCAGGCC
The DNA here is from genome assembly GCF_036850995.1 of Saccopteryx leptura. Classification (NCBI taxonomy): domain Eukaryota; kingdom Metazoa; phylum Chordata; class Mammalia; order Chiroptera; family Emballonuridae; genus Saccopteryx; species Saccopteryx leptura. The sequence goes on from NW_027095699.1 coordinate 737,141, forward strand.
CTGTGAGCTGGATGTTCATGTAACCTCAGAGGGGTTTGGATGGGGCTTGTGGCAGTGGACAGAGCACCTACGGCAACCTATTGGGTTTTGGTCCCAATTGTGGAAAGGTGCTGAAGTTCGTTACTCATTAGTGGAGAAGCATCTGGCAGCTGTGTATGTTGCTCTCCTGGCAACTGAGAGTATTACAACCACAACACCAGTTACAGTCAAGACAACATACCCTATTGTTGGATGGGTGAGAGATTGGGCAACTAAACCATGCAGTGGTATGGCCCAAATGTCCACCCTGGCCAAGTGGGGTGCCTACCTGCAGCAACGCTGTGCTCTTAGCACCAGCCCATTGAGGGCAGAACTGCAGGAAGTCTTGGGTCCAGTCACCTATGCGACCTTAGAGTCAGGTGCAACTGGGGCTCAGGAGGCAGAACCTGAAGTCAGTTCCTACCAGGAGGGGTGGGTGCCCATCCCTGAGGATGCCTGGTATACTGATGGTTCCAGCAGGGGCCAACCTGCCAAATGGACAGCTATAGCCTTCCATCCAGCCACTGAGACTATTTGGATGGACACGGGTATAGGCCAAAGCAGCCAATGAGCAGAATTAAGAGCTGTTTGGCTAGTTGCCCATAATGAACCTTCACCTCTGGTAATCTATACTGACAGCTGGGCCGTCTATCATGGACTGACCCTTTGGATTGCTACTTGGCACATTAACCAGTGGATGGTAATGCACCATCCACTATGGGGTCAGGCTATGTGGCAGGACTTATGGGAAATAGGACACCAGAAGCAGGTGACAGTATATCACGTCACAGGGCATGACCCTCTAGCCCATCCTGGGAATGATGAGGCAGATACGTTGGCAAGGGTGTGATGGTTGGAGACTGCACCTGCAGGTGATGTGGCACAGTGGCTCCACCGGCGCCTGCTCCATGCAGGACAGAAAACTATGTGGGCTACGGTTAAGGCTTGGAACTTGCCTGTGTCCTATGCAGAGGTACTTGCAGCCTGTGAGCAATGTGCAGTATGTTCCAAGGAACACCCTCGGAGACCACTGGTGTCACCTGGACAGATTCAGAGGGGTCATGTTTCACTGACACGATGGCAGATAGACATTATTGGACCCTTACCAAAGTCAGAAGGGTACCAGTATGCAGTCACTTGTGTAGATACTGCCACCGGGCTGCTTGCTGCTTACCCTGCTCGTAACCCTGACCAGAGGGCAGTCATACAGGCTCTGGACCACCTGAGTGCTGCATACGGGCGACCGCTGGTCCTTGAAAGTGACAATGGTACCCACTTCACTGGTTCAATGGTGAGGCAATGGGCTCAAAAGCTGGGGGTGGACTGGAAGTACCATGTTCCCTACCACCCCCAGGCTGCTGGTATCATTGAGCGGTATAATGGACTCTTAAAGCAGGGACTGCGACAGGAGGGGGGCACCGGCTCTCTTACTGGATGGACACGCCGCTTATGGACAGTACTCCGGATTTTGAATGAGCAACCTCGATGGGGGAGCCCAGCTCCAGTAAAGGCCCTCCTGCATCAGACAGCTGCCCCCATTCAGTTGCAGATACGCACCAAGGACATTTTACTCAAGCCAGGTTTCGGACAGCAGGGCAACGTGCTCTTACCTGCTCCAACAGCCCTTCTTAAAGGACAACGGCTTCAATGGACTTGGCCCTGGACTGTACAGGCCCCCCATCTGAGATGGGTGGCCTTGTTGGCACCATGGGGAAAGGGGCTAGAGGTGGACCTCCAGTTAACTCCTTGGGCAACCAGCACCTGGCCACCTAAGGTAGAAGTGTAATTAATAATAAAAGTGTAAGATAATCCAATTATCCCTTGAGTGCTCAAGGGGACAGCATTTTGAAGGGCACCTTTGTAATTTCTTTATGACCAATAATGAGTTCTCCTATTTTACTACACATAGAACCAGCAGATGCTGGTGTATTGGCCAATAAGGTTTGGTATGCCCGCTCAGGGCAGCCTCTGGTGCCAGCTACGGTGCTGTCTGCAGACAAAACTCTGGCCTGTATTCTGCCAGAGGGAAAGGATTTGCCTCTCTTGGTGCCACTGACAGCTCTCTCATTTCTCCCATAGTTTTTGATCTGTTAATCCTATTGCTGTAGTTGGTACTATTTCTATTTATGCAATGTATCCTACTCCTTGCACAGTGACCATCATGAAAGATGCCTGTGGTTTAGATTGTAAAGCGAGCAAAAAGGGTGGAATGTTGGTCAAATAAGTTTGTAAATATAATATATATGTTTGCTCGCTTGTGACTTATATTGGGTGTGGGGGACAGGCCAGGTCATTGTAGCCTAAGGTTTGGTTTTAGGACTAAGCTTTTCCCCACACCCTTGACTGATTGTATGATCTGGGTGGTGCACTCTCATGAGGAATCCAATTATGCCTTGGATAATTGACTTTGTATCAGAGACTTCCTTGTTTGTATATTGGATTAAGGGATTTTGGTTTTCTAAACTATAAAGTGGGGCAGACCAGGAGCTTGCACACACAGTTCCTGCTATCATGATTGCAGGGGCTTCCCTGATCCCTTGCCCTTCATGGGAAAAGCTGGTTTTCTGCTTTTCCCTTGTCTTCTTTTGTGGTTTGCCTGTCTTGGTGAGACACCAATAAATAGGATGGCCCACCATCCTCCGACTCTGCCGTTTCTTTACCATCTGCCCGAATCCAATGGGAACCTGCATGGGCCAGGCTGGCTGCTTTGATAGTGACAGCCATGGCTCCTGGCCTTACACTACATTGTACCACAGAGCCAATAATTTTACAGGTATGTCATTCACAGTTCATTTATACATTTGAAAAACCTTCTTATGATTGTGAAGGTAGGCTCTTCTGGCTTAAAATTTCTGCTTCTCAAGAGGAAATCATGAACCCAGGGACATAGGAAGTATTCCATTTTATCTGAGGACACACTTCACAAACTCCCTGGCAATCCTTCTAGGTCAGGCAGGTCAGGGTCAACCCCTCTCTCATGCGCATTTGAGAGCATTTCAGACCTTGGCCATTAGCACTCATTCCACAGAGTCATCTCTCTGTCACTTTCACCAGCTGGGTTATAGAAACAGGTAATTTTGAATGCTGATGTGTTCACACACTGGATTTCATGGATGTCTGCACTGTGTACTTATGTCATCTCTCTCATAACAGGAAAGGAGTTGCATTTAATCTCATGTAGGTAGTTGAGTTTGTTTCTTAGTTCCTCCTGCCATATTAGAAAGTTTATGACATAATACAACACATGTAAGCTTTATATTAAATGACTCCCTCTCAGTCCAGTCCATTTTCTAAGGATTTAACATGGTAATGGTATCACCCAATCTGAAATCTGAATAAAAATTAAATCACTCCAAACTGCCTTTATTTCCAGTTGCTGCCCTATCGTCTCATTTAGTCCATGTTGAAGGTGCAGTGTATTCTTCAGCACGTCTCCTCAGCACACACATCAACCTGATTTTTGTGCCCGTTCATCCATGACACCATTCCTGCATAAGATGCTAATGTTCTTATCAACAAGAACGTCTCATGAGATGTCATCAGGCGTTATGTCCCCTACATCCTCAGCAGACTTGAGTCCTTCTGCTTATGATCCTTATATTCCCTGGAATCTACTAACTGCTGTCACATTCCAGGTTCCTGCCCAGATGGAGTTGAGTGCTCTGAGTATTAGGCGTGTTGTGGGATCATGAATGCCTCCAAGTCTTCCAGGACCCCAGGAATTACTCTAAAGGCTGTGTTCTATCTGGTGTGGGAGACTAAAGGTGACATGTCTTACTGCCAAGGCCCATGTGACCCTCTGTAAATCTTCTCTGTTGGTTTTTTATTTATCTTGCTGGAGACTTCACAGCTATGGTGGGGAGCACGGTGTGGCTCAGCTTGGGGAAGGAGCAAATCCATCACTCAGGACTCAGCTGAGTGCAGGATGGGGCTCTGGTATGGACTCCTGCCCACTTAGTCCACACCAGACGCATCATGGAAAAAACCACCAAATGCTTCGCCTGGAGGGGCAGGGTACAGAGACAGGGCTAGGACCTATTCAGTGTTTATATTGGGTGCCATGACCCAAGGCCCTCATGGCCCTGCTGGGACAGGGTCATAGCACACACAGCACCCTCTCCAGTGGAGTGAAGGCCCCTGTTGTCACCACCAGGGAACAGATGGAGACAGGTGACATTGGTGAGCCCTGTGAAAGGAGCTGTTGGAGAAAAGGAACAACTGAGGAGAGAGACTGTATCTGTAACCCACCCACCAAGGAGTGCAGACTCGTATTTCCACATTTACAAATGCTGGAAGAAAACTGGAACTTCACCAGCACGAATTCTTATTGGCAACAGGGTTTATTGTTTAATATTTACAAGCAATAGTCTATTGAAAAAGTTTAATTTCTTATAAAATTCTGCACATATTTCCAGATTATTCTATCTTGTATTTATATACCATATTTTCTCAATGATTATTGTTCTCAAAATTCCAAATTACATGCTAAATAGTACTTTAAGGCTCTCTTAGAGTTTATATTTTTCCTTAGACTGAGCTTTCTGGTGTGAGATCTAGCTGAAGCTCTCTCCACTTCCATTTTAGGACTGCTGTCATTTCAGTGTGAGAACTGTTATGTTGACTATAAAATGAGTGGTTGCTGAAGACTTCTTCCATGACACTGAGAGTCTTTTGTCCAGTCTGAATGCTCATATGGGCCACAGCATTCCTCTCTGAATAAGGGGTTTCTCACCAGTTTTTACTGAATAACTTCTCACGGATAAGTTATTGGTATTTCTCAAGAGGTTTCAGCCTCTTTTATCCTGTTCTAGTGGTTATTCTGTCACTGAGATTTCTTGTACAGACCATGCCCAGAGTGTGGCAGAATATTTGTTCACAGTGATTACAGACTTCGGGTTCTACTAAGCAGGGTTTGCTCATGTTGTTTAGCTGTAGGTTATAAACAGAAGCCTCCTACATTGATTATAGACCTAAGAGGTCTCCCCTGTCTGAGTTCTCTAGTGTGAAATTTAGAACTGTTGCTGAAGACTGCATTCCTTCTATTTCCAGTGAGTTCTCCTGTGTCTCCTAGGATCAGACCACTGACCAGGTTGTCATACAACTGATTCTCTTTCATACACATTTGCATATGTCAGAGGAGTAAGGATGACTGTGGGATCTTCCACACTGATGCAGTGTTTCTTCAATGTGTGAGTCCTCGGGTGTGTATAATGTCAAAGCTGTGATTGGCTTTTCTTCTACATTCGTTACACTTTTAATACCATGTCATCTCAGGTCAGAATATTTACTGAAGGCATTCAAAATTTTCTCTCCACTGTGAGTTCCTTCATGTCATCTAAGGGCAGAGCACTGACTGAAGGCTTTCCCACAAAGATGACATCTGTATGGTTTCCCTCCAGTGTGAGTTCTCTCATGTCATCTAAGGGCAGAACATTTACTGAAGGCTTTCCCAAAAAGATGTCACTCATATGATTTACTTCTGGTATAAATTTACTTATGCTGATGAAGGTATGGCTGGTCACTAAGGGATTTATGACACTGTTTGCTGATATAGGCTTTCTTTTCCATGTGGTTTAACAAATGTTGAGTAGCATAATATATATGCTATTACAAGTCATACAAAGAGGGGTTATAAGTCCCTTCACCAGAAGAAAAGCTACTTAGGGAGAAGACACTTCCAAAAAGAAATATATTTTAAAAACAAAATTACTTATTACTAGCTTAGTTGTCACTAAAGATTAAAGGTTTTAGAAATAAACAGTAATGATTAACTAGAAAAAGAATTATACAGTTTTAACAATAAAATATAAAGTATAGAAATAATTTTAAAGAAAAGAAAAAGTGTTATAGAAGTTAAATATTTAAAGTTCATAAAATGTTAAAGGTTTATATAAGTTACAGAGGTTTGTAAAAATTATTAAAAGTAAAAGGTTTGTACAAAAAAAGTTTAAAATAGAATAAGCCTCTATTGTGTATTCTAGTATATATTATGCCTCATGTTTGTTTACATAGAGGAAATAGTTTTACAAAATAGAAAGGAACTAAACCTGCTGTTCCTAAAACAGGGAGGGCTTTGCATAACCCTGAGGAAAGCCAGCTGCTTCTATGCCAAACTCAGGAGAAATTCAAGACAGCTCATCAATAGTCCAGAATAACATAAAGAGGCAAAAATTAGACAAAAATCCAATTAATAGTTCTCCAAAGCACTTACTCTCCTATCCCTATAGAGGAAAATAAATCAAGGAGTTGATTAAAACTAAAATAAAACCAGTGGAGAATGTGACAAGGTACCAAGAAATTGTAAAAATTGTTAGCAGAAATAAATGCCATTTCTTGTAATTTGTATGCTCTTTGCCACCCCAGTTGGAAAATTTTTATAATTTCTATTCAAACTTACAAACTAAGCTAGAAACCACAAAACAAGCTGCTAGCAACAGGTGAGAAAAGACTTGCAAAATAGAGATGAACTACCATGACAAGCAACCCCTAGTGTGTGCTTCTGTGAAATAGCTTCCTGCACCAGCTGTGGTTAGTGTTTATAAAAACCCAAAGCTCTTGGCCCTGGCTGGTTGGTTCAGCAGTAGAGCGTCGGCCTAGTGTGTGGAGGACCCGGGTTTGATTCCCGGCCAGGGCACACAGGAGAAGCGCCCATTTGCTTCTCCACCCCTCCACCGCGCTTTCCTCTCTGTCTCTCTCTTTCCCTCCTGCAGCCAAGGCTCCATTGGAGGAAAGATGGCACGGGTGCTGGGGATGGCTCTGTGGCCTCTGCCTCAGGTGCTAGAGTGGCTCTGTTCTCAACATGGCAATGCCCAGGATGGGCAGAGCATCGCCCCCTGGTGGGCAGAGTGTCGCCCCATGGTGGGTGTGCCGGGTGGATCCCGGTCGGGCACATGCGGGAGTCTGTCTGACTGTCTCTCCCTGTTTCCAGCTTCAGAAAAATGAAAATAAATAAATAAATAAATAAATAAATAAATAAATACCCAAAGCTCTTGTCACTAGGGACTGCTGATTTGGGACATCAACTGCAGCATTCAAATTGTCTGGAATAAATCTCTCCTCGAATTTTTCTGCAATCATGGCCTGGTGTCTCCTTAAACTCGCCAGTCACTTTGCAACACTAAGTGCTCTTAGCCTGGCCCACCCAGTTTCCATAACTGCTCACCCAGAGGCTCCCACTGTCCCAGCAATGGGGTCCATTTCCTTTGGAATTTACTTCTGGGGTTAATTTAGCATTTGAAAGATGTTGATTTTCTCTGTGCTCAAATTTAATATTAAACTTCATCAATCCTCACTCCTCTGCCTAGAGCCCCGTCACTCCCTAGTTTTCCATTCCCTACTCTATGAACAATATAAGGACCCAAGTGACAGGAAATACCCTAAAATAAAAAAAATTAAATTAATTTAAGGAAATCTACCTGAGATCCAGCTGTGATCGTCGAGTCCATCAGCAGATCCTCAGAACACTCACTTAGGGAACTTCTCTGCCCGAGGAGATGAAGCTTCAAGGGAAATAGAGGACAGGTCCCTGGGGACATTTCCAGTTCTTCTGACCTTCAAGCTGGTTGAATATCATGAGACACGTGGGAGGTGACCATCCATAATGCCATGCATGGAAGGTGGTCTTGCAGAAATGCCCTGTCCTTGGTCCTTTACAGTTCTCAGGACTTTTCATCTCAGATGGACTCATGTGCTTACAGTCAGGAATCTGTATCTTCTGAGTGGTCAGATGCATGTGAGGTGAGCCATGTAGTAATGCGCTGAGAGTCGCGTTCTGCGGCTCTGAACCCCTCCGCACTGTGTGTAGCCATCACCGTCGACCTCTCTCGGACTTATCATGTTGTTGCACTGCAGCTGTTTCTATGACTCACTAGTCTTCTCCTATGTCATGCAGACCTCCTGGGCCCGCACTGACTGCAGACCCTGTCTGCCACCATTGCCCCCTGTCTCAGGGAAGCTGACAACTCTAAGGAATTCACTAGGAAGTAGCCCACAGATCTGTCTCTTTGGGAATGGCTTGTTCTGCACTTTGCCAGGTGACTCATGCTGAGCTTAAGTCACCACCTGCAGAGAGATGGAGCTCTATTTCCTGCTTGCACCACCCTCTTCTGTGGGTGGATGCTGCCTCCAATCTTTGAGGGTGTCACCCGATTCCTTCTGCAGTTCTTCTTTGATCCGCCAGGGGTCAGGCTTTGATTAGGAGACATAGAAGGAGGGAAACCTCGCATCACCGACCATTGGTGCCCTTGGTCAGTCCACGGACCTTCCCGCCAGGAAGGCATGTTCACAAGCCCCACCCCTGCCCACGTCCGCTCGTGTGCGGTTTTCTGTTTCCCTTCTGTGGGCAGTTGGGGGGTGGGGTCTGAAATTTTGGGATGTGCATGTACTTGAAATCCCAGTGTCCTTCTAATGTCCTTTAATTGGTGGTGAACCTGCCCCCATGCTGACCATGATAAAGGCCCAGGAATCCAGGCTTTGCCCTTCGGGTCAACCTTGTGGGGACAGAAGGGTGCTCAGGGACTACCCACAGTTGCTGAGTGCCCAGCATGCCCACCCTGCCCCCCAGAAGCTGCCTGTACCCTCTCTTCCTGCTTGTGCCCCAGTGGCACCGGTCCCACCTGCCTCTGCCTGGACAGTAGCATCAACTCTCAAGACCAACCTCCCGTGGCTGAGGGTCCTGGGCCCAGCTTGATAGATGAGTCCCCTTTCCCTTGGGAATTCTATTTACAAAGCAGCTATCATCTTGCTGGTCTCATTCTTTTAATTATTATTATTATTTTTTTGTATTTTTCTGAAGTTGGAAATGGGGAGGCAGTCAGGCAGACTCCCGCATGCGCCTGACTGGGATCCACCTGGCACGCCCACCAGCGGGCAATGCTGTGCCCATCTTGGGGCGTCGCTCTGCCGCAGTCAGAGCCATTCTAGCACCTGAGGCAGAGGCCATGAAGCCATCCTCAGCGCTCGGGCCAAGTTTGCTCCAATGGAGCCCTGGCGGGGGGAGGAGAAGAGAGAGACAGAGAGAAAGGAGAGGGGGAGAGGTGGAGAAGCAGATGGACGCTTTTCCTGTGTGCCCTGGCCTGGAATCAAACCTTGGACTCCTGCACGCCAGGCCGATGGTCTACCACTGAGTCAACCAGCCAGGGCTCATTCTTTTAATTATTAATTGTTCCTTTGTTTCTGCACCTATTCAGATGTAAGCTGTGGGAATTTTGAATGCCATCAACAATGTTTTCTCATGAAAATTTTCCCGAACTCTGACTATGTGTTGATTCCCAGTTATTTAATGTCACTTATTTCAATCAGGGGTATTTTACACTGTAAAATTTACAGCGTTTTGTCCAGAACACTCTACACAAGTATTTCTAATTGAACCTTTATTGGGCTGTGTTGTTTGTTGTCAGTAATCATGTTCTGTTTATATTATGTACTGATGAAGTGTGTGGGTGTACAATTAGTATTAGATACATTCATTTCATACCTACACTGTAGTGAAGGACATCTTTATCACTTACGAAGTGATCACACCACTACTTGTTGAGTGTTTGCCTTTGGTGTTTAGGTTCAATATGGGTGTTGGTTCAAGGATAGCATTTGCATCGCTGTAAATAAAATGGAAAAATCCCCCATGTGAGAACCTTCATTTTGTTTGTTGTAAGCAAATACAGTTAATTGTTAAAAACAAAACCAAAAACAAACAAAAAACACAGACTAAAAAAAGAGCTTAAAAGATGGCTGATGGGATTAGGGATTTATCCTCCTACAGCCTTATTTTCTGGGCTGTGGCTGGGAAGAGGTGGGGAAGGAACAGCTATAGTCAAGAGCAGGGTTCCCCACACTACAGCCCGTTGGCCGCATGCAGCCCCTTGAGGCCATTTATCCAGCCCCACGCACTTCCAGAAGGGGCACCTCTTTCATTGGTGGTTAGAGAGAGGAGCATAGTTCCCATTGAAATACTGGTCAGTTTGTTGATTTAAATTTACTTGTTCTTTATTTTAAATATTGTATTTGTTCCCATTTTGTTTTTGTTTTTTACTTTAAAATAAGATATATGCAGTGTGCATAGGGATTTGTTCATAGTTTTTTTTTATAGTCCAGCCCTCCAATGGTCTGAGGGACAGTGAACTGGCCCACTGTGTAAAAAGTTTAGGGACCCCTGGTCAAGAGCGTTCCGTGGCCCAGTGCCAGAGCTGACTGTCTCCTGTACAGTGTTGCTGCTAGAGGCAGGGACATGGGCTGGAGGTCTCTGATTCTACCCCATGACCTTGCAGGAGCAGGGACATGCACTCTGAGACAGTCAGCACCTGGGGATGAAGGTCACAGCTGTGTTCCCACCAGGGCTGACAGGGGGTACTGGAGGGAAATGGATGAGGCAGGTGGGCTCTGTAGGAAGAGCTGGTGGAGGAAGGGCTGTGAGCACCTGGGGTCTGGGTCTCTGCCCACGAGCCCCGGGCACAGGCCTGAATGTGTGCTCAGAACCTCACAGGGACACTGGGCACCACACTCAGCTTCAGCACAGGTTTTATTGTTCAAATATCTGGAGAGATTGCTATACATACAAGGTTACATTCCTTGCCAAATTCTAATATCAATATAACCAGATCACTTTCTTGCCTACAATTTATGCCACAAATTTTTAAATAGATAATTTCTGAGTCTCATTTACTTGCAGAGCTATATGTGAAAGGATTCACTGACAAAATTTCACACACATACTCGTATTTTCTGATACAATATATAACTGAACTGTCCTCTGCTTTTATTCTAAGATGGCTGTGTCCTCAGGATTGACTAAGCAGTGTGATTCCTGAAGGACTTGGCTTCCTGATGCTGAGGGTGTTGGTACACTATGAGTCCTCAAAAAACCTCAGTGTTGCTTATGAGCAAGAAGTTTCCACTGATATTACACTGAATGACCCCGTCCAGAGAATGGTCTGTGAGAAGCCATGGTTTTCTTCCAAAGCATCTCCTTCTGCCCCATGTTCTAATACTCCCTCATCCTTGGTCTTGGGGCAGGAAAAGCCCCTGAGGGTCCCAGGGAACAGGCAGTCATGATGTCAGACACCACACATCTGACTCTCAGCATGAGCAGTTTCAATTGCTAGTAGATTCTATACAAAGATGAAAAAGAAAGCCAAGTGAGGGACGTGAAATAAATATCGACACAATAAACTGGAAAGATGCAGAGAACTTTTGATGTTACTTGTATAACTTGAAGAAAATATGGACCGCTCACATCTTAAGGTCTGATACCTCACCAAAACCCAACCCTGCTGGAGCTGGTGAAGCCAGATGGACCATGAGGTCAGTCCCACAGAACAGCCAGGTTCTCTCTTTCAGTGTCCCCAACCCTTGAGTTTCTTCTCCTAGGAGCCATTCATTTGTCCTGAGTTCCACTGTCATTTATCCTGGAAGAGAGTTGATAAATCTAATCAGGACAACACTCTGAGGACACTCTCAGCTGCACTCATGTCCTCTCTAGTGAGGGTGCACCAAGGGGGACATCTCCTAGTTAACCCTGTACCTGTGTGAGTGACATGGAAGGAGTGGACTGTGGAGTCCCAGGGACTGGGAAGCACAGAGGCAGGAGGGGCACAGACAGTGGGTCTCAGAGCATGATGGTGCTCTGGTGTCTCCATCCCAGTCTGGGGGCATCCCCGCCAGGGGTGGTATGGAGTTCTGTCTCTCATCCCAGGGCCGAGCTCTGAAATCCATGGGTGTCTCTGCTCAGACCTGTCCCTATCCATTCTGTCCTATCACCTGTCCTGAAGGGATTTGCCTATAATTTCTAAAGCTGTCCTGAACCCCTCTACATGCTGTTTTTGTCCTCTTCTCCTGTGTCCTTTTTCCTAAAGTAACACATTTTCTAGCAAACTTAGGGATCTGATCACCACCCACACCCTTAGGGGCCAACAGACTTCCCTCACCATTCTCTTAGGGATCCTGTGCCCTGACCTCCACTGTTATTTTACTTTCAATAATAATATTAGTATAATTAAAAACTGCCATTTTTTTTAAATGGCCAGACAAGCTCAGAAATAACAAACACATATAATATGCTACTTGGCAGAACTTTATTAATCTTGAAAAGACCTGAAAAAAAACACCTTTAATATAACACTTCATAAACAAAAGGTACAAAGTCATGGAAAAACTTCCACCTGTTTCCCATTGAAATCATCCAGCTCACACAGTCCCACTCAGGACTGGTGGTGTGACTGTGTCTGGGTCACCATGCTGGGCCATTTCCTGTCACCCCGAGACAGGCAGGGCTCACCTCCTGCAGACCCAGACAGGGCTGCCTGTTCACATTAAATTTAAGGGCTCTTTATGCAAGTACATGATTTTATTATTCAATGGCTTTAAGTTTTAAAAATACTATTTCACATGTTACTTCTATATATAAAATCTATAGTTCATAAAAATAAAAATGACCATTTCAAATATCACCTTAGCAGCATAATTCAAAAGTTCAGTAATTATAACAAACTCACATAACCATTACACAAGATTTACTAAAAAAAAGAGAAAAAAGAAAAATAAAGGAAAAAACCCAATTGTTACTCCACTACTTGAAATAACGCCCAACACAGAAGTTCATAGCAGAATATTTTATATACACAACAAAAGATGCACTCATTGCACGTGTTTGTCCCTGGCATGATCTGAGTCTCCACCCTCTGTCCACCCAGACCTGCAGGAAAGTCTCTGATCACCAGCAGAACCTGCTCCTGGTGACATCCCCTCTGGAGGTCAACAGTCAGCTCCAGGTCACCAAACCTGGAGAACAAGTCTTTGTGTCCCGGGGTGACTCACTGGTCATTGCTCTCTTCAGAGGAAGAGGACACCCGAAGGTCCTCAAAGAAGACACTCAGAGGGACCCGGGTACAGGGTACATCTTCCTCGTCTGGGATGGGCAGGCTGTGACCTGGAAGGGCTGGCTTCTCAGCGGGAGGGACGGAGGGAGCTGTTATGAACCTGGAGCTCCACAGGCCCCTGTCTGACTTCATGAAAACCATGCGGAGGGGCTGGCCGGGAACCTGTGGACTGGGTGTCACCTGGGATCCATGGCAGGCCAGGACAGTCCTGAGGAGAGGGCCCTTACAGGGAGGCATGCCAGGGCGCTGTCCATGAGCAGGTGTCAGGCTGGGGACCTGAGGTTTCCCTGCAGGTCTAAATCCAGGGGGATGGGCTGGAGGATGGACAGTCTGGGGAAACTGCAACTCTGGTTCCTGCGAGTGCTTCTTGGGGGACAGGTAGGGGCTGAGTCTGGGCTTTTTTGGGGGGTTCTGGCTGGTCTGGGTCAAGGTCAGAGCAGCTCTCTTTCTGGAAGCCTGGATGCCAAGATTGGAGTCCTGGCTCAAACCTTGTGCTGCCAGAATCCGGGTGTTCTGTGAGGTCACGTATGGGTGTCTGGCCGGTGGCCCACTGGTGAGACTGGAGTGGGCCACACGTTTGCTCTGGGTCATGTGCATGAGCGTCGGTCTGTTTGGATGCTGTTAGAGAACAGAGCACATAGGTTACGTGTTAGGATCACACACCATCAAATACAAAATGCAATTAAAAAATGCAAAGCTAAACCTAAGCACTTAATATAAGATATACACAGTAAAGATATCCCAGCAGTTCATGGAGAGATGATGTGGTTCTTGATATCACTGCTGGTCAGTAACAACTCCGTTAAAAATTCCCCTTGATACCATTTCTGACATTATATAAAACGCCCACAAAGCTTCTTACAATGCTTCCTGTTAATGATGTTTGTGCAAGACATGCCTGTTCACTCCATTTTCAATAAATTGATACAATCATGGTGCTTGGAAAACAGTTTAAGGACTAAAAAGTGTGGGCAGATCATTTGAGTGTTAGGACCCCAATGGTAAGATGCCAGTTGTCCCCCAAGTGATGGCCCTTTGGAAGCATTGAGTGAGGACAGCACAACACTGCCCCTAGCCTGCTGGGAGCAGACAAGTAAGTGCAAAGCAACATCAGAGACAGCAAGAGCAATGACACAGAGACACTACACTGTAGAAGCCGTGTCAGTCCACACTGAAGGTTACCATCCCCTCACACGGAAACCATTGTGGGAAGTCAGAGTAATCCCAAAGGGGAAAAGACCAGGGAAGGGGGAGACTCACCCTCACATAGTCACGGGTTTCTGTCAGATTCTTGAAGGAGTGCTGAGGCCTCACGGGTTCTCCAGGGAAACCTCTGTACCAGAGCCTGTCTCTGCTGCTCCTCGTCCCTGCAGGACATGACAGGTGAGTGAGAGTCCCTGCATTTCTTATTCCCAATGGGGAGAAACCCATCATCATCCCAGGCTCATTGCCTGTGACCCTGTCATCCAGGGAGTGAGGACCGGGCCTTGGCCAGACTGGACTTTCCTCCACTCAGAACACTGCCTCCTCCTGGGAGTCCTCCACTTTTTTTGTGAAGTACTTCCATTTGGAGTACGTTGCCTGCCTCCCTGCCCTTGCAGATTAACAGATGCTGCCTCTCAAGTACCTGCCCTCTTCCACACCAGAGCCCCCCAGTATAGGAACGACCACCTGAGTGTGACCCCTGGTGGACATGGCAGCTTGCCCAACATCTCCATGCCCCTGTCTCTGCCTGGACGTGGCCATGCAGACAGTGCAGGAATGGGCAGAATGGATCCAAGGCCCCCAAGAGATTGGTTCTATCCTCCCACATGCTCACCTTGACCTCTGCTCTGTCTCCCTGGCAGCGCTGTTGGGAGGTCCTACAGCCCGTAGGTCTTGGGGGGTCCATGGCTTGCAGTCATCTTTCATCTGCTGGGGCCCAGGGGATGGGGGGGCCAGAGCCCCACCCCAGCACTTCATGGGACACCTGACACTGTTTGCCTTGTGCCTGAAGGCCCCACAGTTCTTGCACTTCACCTGTAGGGAGAGCAAGCGGTCACGTCCCAGGCTGGTTTCTATGGAGACTTGGAGGACAGACTCAGGGATGTGAGTATGGGTGATGGAGAGGGACCTAAACACAGGCTCACTGGGCCTCCAGATATTGAAGATGTTAGGGTGGATCCTGAGACTCATATTCGTTATGGGAGAAGACAGGAAAGGGGAGTGGAGGACTAAGTGTCAATACATAGACACAAATATAAATATGTGGACATGAAACAGCTGCCTATGACACTAGCTATGAAATGTGGTTGTTGTTCTGAGACTCAGGAGCATCAGCCTCACCAGCTGTTTTGTGTCCAAATACTTGTATTGAGGACATCACAAGATAGGTGGTCCTTGGAAGGGAGAAGGAAACTCAGTTCTCGGCGCTGAACTTGCCAGGTCCAAATCCTGAGTCTGTTGTCCATGCCAGCCCCTGGTTCCTGACACAGCCAAGTATCTACTTACTCCTGGATCCTCCTTCTCTGGGTGGGGAGCCTTGTGTGCCATTGGGGCCCTCTGTTGCTTCTTCTCTCTCTGGGCTATCAAGGGTCTGCAGGGCCTGCGCTGTGGGAAGTACCCGCCATCTCCAACTCCACCTTGAAATCTGAGTTCTGTCTTTTTGAACTATGGAATTAGGAAATTCCTGAGGAAAGAGAGAGAGAGAGATAAATAAACTCCACATTTCAAATCACACATAGAAACCAGTTCCTCATTGACCCTCTCTTCCACATAGGGAAGATGGGACAGCATGATCACAGAAAAACTGCTGTCTCTCTCTCGGAGACCTCATTTCTAGACTTTGGGCCAGGCTCCCATAATTACCAGCCCCCTGGGCAGGACCCTAAACATAAACACTGGGGGCTCACCTGGTGAGTTTTGATGAGTCATTTAAGAGAGTTTGATTAGGTCCATCCCAACCCATCAGAGCAGGACAAAGTAAGGCAGTATTTCCCAAGACTGACACCATCCTCAGTGCTGCACGAATACGGAGCCCCTCATATAGAAGAGAAAAATTAAAGTACGCTCTCCACTAAAATGTGAAGCTCCCAGGAACACAAAGTACAAGAACTTCCAAGTACATCTTCTCTGAGGCAAAGTTATATTCTCCTCTCCTAGACACGGAGCTTCACAGATCAGGGTCTGGGCTATTTATTCTCTTTTATCTTTCTATCTCCACTGCCTAAAATTAAACAGTTTGCAATGAATGTGAGACGAGTATGTTAGAACTGAGTCTGAACAAATCAGTCATCCTGGTTTTACGTGCTCTTAGGCTGGTCCACCCTCTCTCCATTACAGTGCACCCACAGGCTCCCACCATCCCAGCGATGAGTCCATTTCATTTGAAATTTACTTTGGGGTTAAATAGCATTTGAAGATGATGAATTTCCCTGTGCTCAGATTTACTATGAAACTTAAGGAATCCTCACTCTTCTGCCTAAAGCCCCGTCACTCCCTAGTTTTCCATTCCCTACTCTTTGAACTCTATAAGGACCCAAGTGACAGGAAATACCCCAAAAATAAAAATAAGGAAGACAATATTAAGGAAACCTACCTGAAATTCAGCTGTGATCATCTGGTCAGTGAGCAGATCCTCAAAACACTCAGTGAGGGAACTTCTCTGCCTTAGGAGATGAAGCTTCCAGGGAAACGGAGGACGGGTCATTGGGGGCATTTCCAGTTCTTCTGACCTTTAAGTTGGTTGAATATCATGTGACATGTGGGGGGTGAGCATCCAATTAGCATAATGCCCTTGGATGGAAGGTGGTTTTGCAGGAATGCCCTGTCCTAGGTCCGTTACAGTTCTCAGGATGTTTCATCTTAGATGGACTCATGTCCTTACACTCAGGAATCTGTATCTTCTGAGTGGTCAGATGCATGTGAGGTGAGCCGTGTAGTAATGCGCTGAAGATTGTGTTCTGCGGCCCTGAGGCCCTCCGCACTCTGTGCAGCCATCAATGTCAACCTTTCTTGGCATTGTCATGTTGTAACACTGCCGCTGTTTCTATGACACACTAGACTTCTCCTGTGTCATGCAGACCTCCTGGCGCCACTGACTGCAGACCCTGTTGCCACCGTTGTCCCCTGTCTCAGGGAAGCTGACCACTCTAGGGAATTCATGGGAAGGAGCCCACAGATCTGTCTCTTTGAGAATGGCTTGTTCTACACTTTGCCTGCTGACTTATGCTGACCTCGAGTCTCCCTCTGCACACAGATGGAGCTCTACATCCCTGGTGCACAGCCTTCTCCCATGGGTGGATGCGGCCTCCCTCACTCCACACTGGGCAACAAGGTTTTGCTAGCTTGTACTTCCTTTGAGTAGAGCAGCCCAACCATTGTGAGCAGCAGCACCCCCATTCTCTGCACTTTCTCTGATCAGGCAGTCCTGTGTGCAGACCATAGCCCATTTGCTGGCTCCCCATTTTTCAGGAGGGGTAATTGTAAGGTATTTTCTCCACTGAGAAGGAAGGAAGAGGGGCTTGGAGCTGCAAAGTGTGGAATAACAAAAGGTTTTATTGAGTACAGAGCACGTATCCTGCCTGGCAAGGTTCCCTGGCCCTGAGGTAAGATGGAGACCAGGGAAGTTGCAGGGATTAAACCGCGTGGGAGATATTTAAAGGGGTCCCTTTAGGGAAGTTGAGCTAATATGACATGGTGAAATCTCACTGGCTGGCAGATGGTCACTTTTTTCCAAAGGGTTTTTGCGAAGCCTCTCTTGGCGTGCTTGGCTGTGGGCATTCCCAGCCAAAGTTTGCAGGTCTGAGTTCCCCAAGTTATCATTCCCCATTATCCACTGACCTTACATTCTGACCTTTTGTGTTAAATAGAAAAAGGGGCACTGTTTATTCATCTGGCTACTTCCTGCTGAATAGGGGCATCATGGGGAGAGGGAGATCAGAAAGTGGTGGCTTGGAGGGGTGTCAGGAGGAACATCTGTGTGGCCTTGAGTTGAGAAACTTTGTGAATGCAGTCCTGTAAGCATTTAAAAAGAGGAGTAATAGCAGAATTTGTATGGTCTAGCCTTTTGGTGAGCTGGAGAATTATGGAGTTCAGTGGTTCCGACTGCCAGTGGTCCTGTAAAGAGGCAAACGAGGCAAAACTGCATGTCAGGAGTGGCATAAAAGGGGAGAGGAAGAGGGTCCCATCCATTCCCATAACCGAGACCTGTGAGGGAACTAGAGGTCCAGAGTGTGATGGCAAAAGAGAAGGTAGCCCCTGTGTCCACAAGAAATGAGATGGACTTACCCACTTGTTGCAGCATACCCTGAGTTCTCCAAGTCCAGGCTATGTCCTAGGAGTTTGAGCGATATACCCACCTAACTGGATTGGCCTTCCCATTTGGGCAGCTTGTCCTTCATGTAGAGGTGCTGAGGAAAAACCTGTTGCCCAAAGGGGCAATCACTCCACCAGTTACCAGACTGCTTGCAGTCAGGGCAGGGCTCAGTGAGCAGCCATGGGCAGGGGCCCTGCCAGGACCAATGATCCTGCTTGCCACAATTAAAGTAAGCTGCTGGTGGCTCTTCTGGTCTCAGGATTGCCACAAGAGTCAGGGTTTAGAGCATTACCTTCTGCTGCATGCGGGCCTGGCAAACAGCCTTGGCCTGTTTCTACTGGTTGGGACCGTTAGAAACTTTAAATGCCATGTTCACAGGTTCTGGATAGGGGTTTAGGGGATTGAGAATAAAAGGAGGAGGGCTATTGTGGAGCCCAGCACCCAGATCCTGCAGGAAATGCTGGAGCCAAAGGCAGGACAGGGCCAGAACTTTCTGCAAGAAAATTGGGGTTGGACGTCCTGAAAACCAGTGTAAGAGCCAATGCCAGGCTGAGAAAGGCCTGACAGAGGAGGGACTTAAGAACACAGTGAAGGGATAGGACCCTGGCCAGCAGGGGAGGAGAAAGAGATGGTAGTGGTGGATAAGAAACAGGTTTTTGTGAAGGGAGGGGAGGGGGCTCTTAGAGGGAAAAGACCCAAGCACAAAAGAGGTCTGCAGAGAGACCAGAGAAAAGTCCTGAGAGAGGGATGCCCCCAGGGGTCAGACAGGAGGGAGAGATTGTTGAGATTCTGAGGAGAAGGAAAGATCAGGAGTGGAGGTTTCTCTGGCCAGAAAAATGCCTGTGTGATGGGAAAGGCAGCACAAAGATTAAGGATGTGTGTGCGAATAATTAGAAGCCATGTATGTAAGAGATCTCCAATCAGTTCCCAGCTTTTTCGGTGATAGTTAAATTGGTGAGGGTGTTAACACTGAAAGTCCCTTCAGGAGGCTAATTCAGTGGGTTCTGTGGCCTGGCCACAGCAGAGAAGAACAGTTTCTTCTTCTTTAGGGAAGCAGATTTCTGTGCCCCCACAGCTGCCCTCAGTCCTTGGAGTGGTCAGATTTGAGTATCAGCCTCGTAAAAACTCAAGGTCCGGCCACGAATTGAAAAGGTAAAGTGGATGTGCTTGCGGAGTTCTCCACAGCACATGCACTCAGACAGACGGAAAAGACTTCCCTGATGTGGCTACAGTTTCAGACAGGGAGTCTCGGAGGAAAGAACTGAGAGGAAGGCTGGAGGCAGGGGACTTACCGCAATGTGCGCCGAAGTGGGTGGAAGGTTGGAGATCCTGGTTCTTTCTTAGAGGGGATGAGGAAGAGGAGAGGTCCTTGTGGACTTCTAACTCCTTCCAGGTTTTTGGCACCAAAATGTAAGGTATTTTTCCCCAAGGAGAAGGAAGGAAGAGGGCTCAGAGCCACAAAGTGTGGAATAACAAAAGGTTTTATTGAGTATAGAGTGTGCATCCTGCCCGGCAAAGTTCCCTGGCCCCGAGGTAA
This sequence comes from Saccopteryx leptura, assembly GCF_036850995.1. NCBI lineage: Eukaryota > Metazoa > Chordata > Mammalia > Chiroptera > Emballonuridae > Saccopteryx > Saccopteryx leptura. Next base: position 756,864 of record NW_027095699.1, read on the forward strand.
GATGGGGGCCAGGGAAGTTGCAGGGATTAAACCACGTGGGAGATATTTAAAGGGGTCCCTCTAGGGAAGTTGAGCTAATATGATGTGGTGAAATCTCACTGGCTGGCAGACAGTCACTTTTTTCCAAAGGGTTCCTGTGAAGCCTCCCTTGGCGTGCTTGGCTGTGAGTGATCCTAGCCAAAGTTCGGGTCACTTGGGGTCTGAGTTCCCCAAGTGACCATCCCCCATTATCCACTGACCTTACAGTAATGCCAGTAGTAACTCACTAATTCTGCTCTTTCTCTGGGTTGAATAGTCCTGCAGCTGGTACAGGAGTGTTTTGCTAGCTCTGCACTCTCTCTAGGTGGGGGAGCCCCACATGCACAGGCAGCTCAGTGGGCAAAGTGTTGCCCTGCCATACCTTCCTGCTGGGTCGATATCTGGGAAGAGGAGCTCTCTTTACACAAGCTATGCTGCCCTCATGATTCTGTTGTATTTATTTCAAGGAGGGTTGGCTGGGGATGTGCTGCAGCACCCTGCGGGTAGCCATAGCTCCTGCATGGAGCTCCCATCTTTTATCCACATGCCCAGGAGGTGTACACAGTGGCACTCACTGGTCTCTTTGGTCCTGAGCTCTTCCTTCCCCTCCTGCAGAGCTCTTATACTTCCTCAGCCTTCTCTATGCTCTCTCTCTCTCTCTCTTTCTCTCTCTCCCCAGCTTGTTGTGCTGAAGCTGTTTAATTGTTTCTCAGTTGTCTTTTAGGAGGAATTGTTCTAAGTAAAGGGATACATAGGATGGGTTTTTGGGACGGTGCAAGCCCAGCATCCACATATACCATTATGTTGGACCCACTGGAAAGTTCTTAAATAAAGTTTGATTTTGGCTGCAGCAACAGGCTTCTGCTCTGATATGCTCTTATTTCCAATATTCGACTGTCTATACAATTTTTGAGACATTGGTTTTTCCTCTGACTTCAATTCTTTGTTGGATCCAGTAGGAGTAGTTTATTTTCACCTTCTTTAGCTTTTTTCTTGTGTGAGGATGGACATGATAACTGCCAAGCTTCTTACTTGTAGGACCTGAAACCAGAAGTCTTGCATTAGTTGCTTTTTATCTCTTGGTGTCCTGTTCCCTATTTGTAAGATAAAGGGATCAAATCACTCCATGGTGCCTAAACTCTCCTCTAGCTCCAATATTCTGTTCATTACATAATCACTGACTTGCATGAATGACAGTGCCAATTTGTGACGTTTGCTACCATTCTAGAGGTAGACCTGCAGGTGGACAAAGGGAGGCACATTTTTGTTCAAGTCATCCCTTGATTACATTTATCAAATTCAGGAAGTTTAGGAGTCCAAGAAATTTAACATTGTGGAGCCAGTAGTTTTCATGTACTCATCAATGCTCTAAAATATTTTTCTAATGCTTGGTAAATGTGGAGAACTTTTATTATAAACTTGGGATCTCAAAGAATGTGAATATGTATGATTGTGATGAATCTCTCTTTTTTCTTTCCCATTTTTTCTCTAGCTATGATTTGTTTTCTTTTTTTTTCTTCCTCTCCTCCTCTTTCCCTCCCTGGATTTCTCTATCAACATTATTTTCATCTTGTCTTCCTTCTTTTCTTCCTGCCATGCTCTCATAAAGCCTTTGAAAGTGCCCATCATATACCAGGCACTGTGCTAGGAACTCGTTTCCCTGCACTCAATGACTTCCCATTCTTCTATTTTTACTTCTGTCTTTTTAACTTTTTAAAATTTAAATATCTTTAATTTATTATAAAATATGATGTGCTTTGATTTGATAAGCATGTAATTTTAACAAGTTTTTTATTATAAAAATGTATTCTTATTACAGAAACACTAGAAAAAATTATAGGAAAAACAAAACAATATATTTTCCATACAGAGATATTCTCTATTAATATTGTGGCATTTTCTTCCCATATTCTCTGTTTACTTATTATATTCTCTATATGTACCAGGTAGATTGGGTGTGTGTACATCTGTGTGCATAGATGTGCATTACACATGAGCATATCTCTCTGTGTCCATGTGTGTCTGTTATTTGTGTATATCTGTATTGTAAGAATGAAATGGCACTCGAACACCAGGTGTACAGGCTTTATAGAAGAGAAAGACCTGCCAGGGCACTTCTCCAGGAGAAGGGCACCCAAACAGATTCTGAGGCAATTTTTTTATAGGGTTAAGGGAGAGCTTTGAGCAAGTGTGCGTTGAGTCAGCAGTTCTTTGTATGCTCCCACTGTGGTTTTACGATATTGGCTTCTTGGAACACTTCTCAGAAAGCTTCTCCTCGGGGCAGCTGACCAGCTTCCTAGAACTTTTCTGTTTCAGGGGTGATAGTCCAGTAAGTAAGGGTGGAGTAAGATAGACAAGCAGAACTGCAAAATGGCAGTTTGGAAGTTTTGGTAAATTCATGTATTCATCATGTATATGTATATAAATAAGTATATATTCACTCATTCAATAAACACTTATTGTACTTCTATTATGTGCTGGGCACTGTGCTTGACACTGGTTGCCTATAGTGAACAACATAGACTCAGTTTCTGTCTTTATGAATACTACATTATCATGGGGTATACAGAAGGGAAGGAAAAATATACATAAATAAAATAATTATAAGTTGTGATAAGCACTAAAACACAGAACAGAAATGGGCAGCTCCTTTAGCTCAAGCAGTCAAGGAAATCCTCTGAAAGTGTCACTTAAGGTCTAAAGAACGTGAATATGAGGCAGTGAGAATCGTGGGGAAAGGAGATCCTGGCACAGACAGACACACAAGCCTAGTCTTCAACTCAGGAAAGAACGGTATAATCATGGGATGAAGATTAGCCTTTAGATGTGAGATACGAGGGAATGGCAGCAGATCATGTCTGAGAGAAAGGTGTAGGAGCTGGAGCTGTGGTCAGGGTGTTGGAGTGTGGTCTCAGGGCAGTGGGAACCTCTGAGAGGCGTTAAGCAGGATATGACATGAGCTGAGTTTGTTGTAGGGAGAATGGCTTGGAAGCAGCCAACACTGGTGGTGTGGAAACCAGTCAGGAGGCTACTGCAAAAATCTAGGCAAGAGAAGAGTTTTGTTTGCACTAGGGTAATGGTGGTGGAAATGGAAAACAATGGCTGGATTAGAGATATTTGGAAGCAAAACTGACAGGAATTATTGGTGGATTGGATGGAGATGTGAGTGAAGGAGAAATCAGGCACGATTCTTTGCATTCTGGTTTGATGGCCTGATTGGGTGGTGTTGGCATTTCCTAAGATGAGAAAGCTTGGGGAAAAAAAAAAGTAAAATTGTGTATACTACTGTGTGTGTGGTACACATGCACATGTATACACACACACACCTATGTGTGTGGTATGTGGTGCTTTATGTACACGTGTGTATATACATAATTTTATATGTGTTTATGTGTGTATATACATATAGATTGTATTTTATATACATATGTGTTCATCTGTGTATGGTGTGTGTGCATATATATGTGTGCTCACCTGTTTACTTTCTTAGAGCAATATACTTCACTATTGCCAACATTGAGCATTATTTTAAAAATGTTTATATTTGATAAATAAAAGGCATATTTTGTTTTCATTTATGTATATTTGATGTTTAATGGGGTTGAGTGTTTTGGACATGAAAAATACTGAAATGGTCATTTGTATGTCTTCTTCTGTGACTCCCTCAAAACATTTCTAACTTTAAACTGGGCTCAGCCTTCTTGGATTCTTTAGCATTATGGTGGTTTTCTTAAAGGTACATAGCCTTAGTTTAAATGACACTTTCAGAGGACCTCCTTGACTGTTTGAGCTAAAGTAGCTACTCATTTCTGTTCTTTGTTTTAGTGCTTATCACAACTTACAAATATTTTATTTATGTATATTTTCCCTTCCCTTCTGTCTACCCCATGACAGAGGAGTATTTATAAAGACAGATACCAAGTCTTTCTCATGCATTATACACAACCAGTGTTGAGCACAGTGCCTGGCATATAATACAAGCACAGTAAATGTTTATGGGATGAATGAGTGTAAAAATAAATATTAGTGAACAAATATTTGTTGAGTACTTACTCTGTGCTTGTCATGAGGATTTAGAGAGAAAAGACAGTCTATCTCCATACTGTCCATATTATGAATAGTTTTATATGCTATCTGAAAAGGATTCACATTAATTAATCTGTTAGTAGTTCTTATTTTCTGGAGCTGAGTTCACTGTAAATGTTTAACCTGTGCAGATATGTTTGTGTTTTCATGACTGCTTTTAACACTACAGTATACTTGGAAAACACACCGTGGAGGTTTTTTTCTGTTTTTATTTTATTTTTTTGAAAACTCACTGTGGCAGTTTTTTTTTATTTGATCAATGAGAGGATGCTGATAATAAAGTTATTTTTGCACATTTTTCCTAGGTCTTGGCCTTTCTCTGTAGTCTCTTCATTTCCAACAACTTGACTGTGGAGCTCACACAGGATTTTCTCCCACACAGACAAAAGCTCCAGCTCAGTTTGAAGAATGTAAGTTTGCATGTGGGTTTTTCCACCTGTCTCTGCATTACAATCGGATTTAAGCCCTAATGACCTTGACATTGGAATTCTGGGGTTTTGCACCTCAGCCAATTTGTCAAGAGTCACTGGTGTAGATTGCAAATATTTTAGTGTGCTGGACTCTTCATGCTCTTCCATTATTAGCTCTTCCCTGCCTTTGGTGCTAACTGTTGTTCAAACCCACCCTTCCATCCTCTGACACCTCTGTCTATCCAGTAGTTATTGTGTTGCTAATTTGCCACCTCTCTCCCAGGACAGACTCATCTATGGGCTGGTTGCAGCCCAGGTTCTCTGCTACCACCCTGCTTGGCACTCAAGGTACTCTGTAGGTCTTATTGTTGTGAATGCCTTTTCCCTCTCTTCCAAACTATTTTTAAAGGTTTTCTCTACCTTCTCTCCCATGTGGGTCCTTAAGGATGGGCATAGGCACAGCTTTCCCATTCT